>NW_027198694.1:0-40839 GCF_038502225.1 Cherax quadricarinatus
ATATATATATATAATATATATATATATATATATATATATATATATATATACTCTTCCACTCTTCCACACCATTGTTTAAATTAATAAATACTATATAAATAGTGTAAGAAAATTAAGAAAATTCTTTATCATATAATTTTAAATATTTTGATGAAATATTTTGGAAAAAGAAGTTAATATGTGAAGAAGTGACTAACTTGAGAGACTTGTAGTTAAAACAAAGAAGATATTCTTATAAATCATCTCAATAAACATTTAGTTTAATTAGAATAATTTATTAAATAATTCTCTCAGTTTTCACATAAACACTTCTCTAACCACTGTATTAATAAAATAAAAAATATTCAACACAGTAGATGGAGAAAAACTCGGTGATGAAAATAAAAACTGTCAACTTGGTGGTGGCTGCCACGACCTGGCCAGTACGACTGTGTGCTGGCCAGTACGACTGTGTGCTGCCACGACCTGGCCAGTACGACTGTGTGCTGCCACAACCTGGCCAGTACGACTGTGTGCTGCCACAACCTGGCCAGTACGACTGTGTGTTGCCACAACCTGGCCAGTACGACTGTGTGCTGCCACAACCTGGCCAGTACGACTGTGTGTTGCCACAACCTGGCCAGTACGACTGTGTGCTGCCACAACCTGGCCAGTACGACTGTGTGCTGCCGCAACCTGGCCAGTACGACTGTGTGTTGCCACAACCTGGCCAGTACGACTGTGTGTTGCCACAACCTGGCCAGTACGACTGTGTGTTGCCACAACCTGGCCAGTACGACTGTGTGTTGCCACAACCTGGCCAGTACGACTGTGTGTTGCCACAACCTGGCCAGTACGACTGTGTGTTGCCACAACCTGGCCAGTACGACTGTGTGTTGCCACAACCTGGCCAGTACGACTGTGTGTTGCCACAACCTGGCCAGTACGACTGTGTGTTGCCACAACCTGGCCAGTACGACTGTGTGTTGCCACAACCTGGCCAGTACGACTGTGTGTTGCCACAACCTGGCCAGTACGACTGTGTGTTGCCACAACCTGGCCAGTACGACTGTGTGCTGCCACAACCTGGCCAGTACGACTGTGTGTTGCCACAACCTGGCCAGTACGACTGTGTGTTGCCACAACCTGGCCAGTACGACTGTGTGTTGCCACAACCTGGCCAGTACGACTGTGTGTTGCAGTACCACTGTGTGTTGCCACAACCTGGCCAGTACGACTGTGTGTTGCCACAACCTGGCCAGTACGACTGTGTGCTGCCACAACCTGGCCAGTACGACTGTGTGCTGCCACAACCTGGCCAGTACGACTGTGTGCTGCCACAACCTGGCCAGTACGACTGTGTGCTGCCACAACCTGGCCAGTACGACTGTGTGCTGCCACAACCTGGCCAGTACGACTGTGTGTTGCCACAACCTGGCCAGTACGACTGTGTGTTGCCACAACCTGGCCAGTACGACTGTGTGTTGCCACAACCTGGCCAGTACGACTGTGTGTTGCCACAACCTGGCCAGTACGACTGTGTGCTGCCGCAACCTGGCCAGTACGACTGTGTGCTGCCACAACCTGGCCAGTACGACTGTGTGCTGCCGCAACCTGGCCAGTACGACTGTGTGTTGCCACAACCTGGCCAGTACGACTGTGTGTTGCCACAACCTGGCCAGTACGACTGTGTGTTGCCACAACCTGGCCAGTACGACTGTGTGCTGCCACAACCTGGCCAGTACGACTGTGTGTTGCCACAACCTGGCCAGTACGACTGTGTGTTGCCACAACCTGGCCAGTACGACTGTGTGTTGCCACAACCTGGCCAGTACGACTGTGTGTTGCCACAACCTGGCCAGTACGACTGTGTGTTGCCACAACCTGGCCAGTACGACTGTGTGTTGCCACAACCTGGCCAGTACGACTGTGTGTTGCCACAACCTGGCCAGTACGACTGTGTGCTGCCACAACCTGGCCAGTACGACTGTGTGTTGCCACAACCTGGCCAGTACGACTGTGTGCTGCCACAACCTGGCCAGTACGACTGTGTGCTGCCACAACCTGGCCAGTACGACTGTGTGTTGCCACAACCTGGCCAGTACGACTGTGTGTTGCCACAACCTGGCCAGTACGACTGTGTGCTGCCACAACCTGGCCAGTACGACTGTGTGACTGTGTGTTGCCACAACCTGGCCAGTACGACTGTGTGCTGCCACAACCTGGCCAGTACGACTGTGTGCTGCCACAACCTGGCCAGTACGACTGTGTGCTGCCACAACCTGGCCAGTACGACTGTGTGTTGCCACAACCTGGCCAGTACGACTGTGTGTTGCCACAACCTGGCCAGTACGACTGTGTGTTGCCACAACCTGGCCAGTACGACTGTGTGTTGCCACAACCTGGCCAGTACGACTGTGTGTTGCCACAACCTGGCCAGTACGACTGTGTGTTGCCACAACCTGGCCAGTACGACTGTGTGTTGCCACAACCTGGCCAGTACGACTGTGTGTTGCCACAACCTGGCCAGTACGACTGTGTGTTGCCACAACCTGGCCAGTACGACTGTGTGTTGCCACAACCTGGCCAGTACGACTGTGTGCTGCCACAACCTGGCCAGTACGACTGTGTGTTGCCACAACCTGGCCAGTACGACTGTGTGCTGCCACAACCTGGCCAGTACGACTGTGTGCTGCCACAACCTGGCCAGTACGACTGTGTGCTGCCACAACCTGGCCAGTACGACTGTGTGTTGCCACAACCTGGCCAGTACGACTGTGTGTTGCCACAACCTGGCCAGTACGACTGTGTGTTGCCACAACCTGGCCAGTACGACTGTGTGTTGCCACAACCTGGCCAGTACGACTGTGTGTTGCCACAACCTGGCCAGTACGACTGTGTGTTGCCACAACCTGGCCAGTACGACTGTGTGCTGCCACAACCTGGCCAGTACGACTGTGTGTTGCCACAACCTGGCCAGTACGACTGTGTGTTGCCACAACCTGGCCAGTACGACTGTGTGCTGCCACAACCTGGCCAGTACGACTGTGTGTTGCCACAACCTGGCCAGTACGACTGTGTGTTGCCACAACCTGGCCAGTACGACTGTGTGTTGCCACAACCTGGCCAGTACGACTGTGTGTTGCCACAACCTGGCCAGTACGACTGTGTGTTGCCACAACCTGGCCAGTACGACTGTGTGTTGCCACAACCTGGCCAGTACGACTGTGTGTTGCCACAACCTGGCCAGTACGACTGTGTGTTGCCACAACCTGGCCAGTACGACTGTGTGTTGCCACAACCTGGCCAGTACGACTGTGTGTTGCCACAACCTGGCCAGTACGACTGTGTGCTGCCACAACCTGGCCAGTACGACTGTGTGTTGCCACAACCTGGCCAGTACGACTGTGTGTTGCCACAACCTGGCCAGTACGACTGTGTGTTGCCACAACCTGGCCAGTACGACTGTGTGTTGCCACAACCTGGCCAGTACGACTGTGTGTTGCCACAACCTGGCCAGTACGACTGTGTGTTGCCACAACCTGGCCAGTACGACTGTGTGTTGCCACAACCTGGCCAGTACGACTGTGTGTTGCCACAACCTGGCCAGTACGACTGTGTGTTGCCACAACCTGGCCAGTACGACTGTGTGTTGCCACAACCTGGCCAGTACGACTGTGTGTTGCCACAACCTGGCCAGTACGACTGTGTGTTGCCACAACCTGGCCAGTACGACTGTGTGTTGCCACAACCTGGCCAGTACGACTGTGTGTTGCCACAACCTGGCCAGTACGACTGTGTGTTGCCACAACCTGGCCAGTACGACTGTGTGTTGCCACAACCTGGCCAGTACGACTGTGTGTTGCCACAACCTGGCCAGTACGACTGTGTGTTGCCACAACCTGGCCAGTACGACTGTGTGTTGCCACAACCTGGCCAGTACGACTGTGTGTTGCCACAACCTGGCCAGTACGACTGTGTGTTGCCACAACCTGGCCAGTACGACTGTGTGTTGCCACAACCTGGCCAGTGCTACTATGTGTTGCCACAACCTGGCCAGTACGACTGTGTGTTGCCACAACCTGGCCAGCACGACTATGTGTTGCCACAACCTGGCCATATACGACTGTGTGTTGCTACAGTCTGGCCAGTATGACTGTGTGTTGCCACAACGTGACCAGTACGACTGTGTGCTGCCACAACTGGCCAGTACGACTATGTGTTGCCCCAACCTGGCCAGTACGACTCTGTGTTGCCACAACCTGGCCAGTACGACTGTGTGTTGCCACAACCTGGCCAGTACGACTGTGTGTTGCCACAACCTGGCCAGTACGACTGTGCGTTGCCACAACCTGGCCAGTACGACTGTGTGTTGCCACAACCTGGCCAGTACGACTGTGTGTTGCCACAACCTGGCCAGTACGACTGTGTGTTGCCACAACCTGGCCAGTACGACTGTTTTGCCACAACCTGGCCAGTACGACTGTGTGTTGCCACAACCTGGCCAGTACAACTGTGTGATAATGTCTCCCATACTGTTGTTATGTACTGTGATGCATCAGTGTTAACATATATATATCAGTGTGTTTTTCACCACCACCACCACCTTCACCACCACCACCACCACCTTCACGACCACCAACCAACACCGCCACCATCACCACCACTAACCACCGCCACCACCACCACCAACCACCACCACCACCACCACCACCACCACCACCACCACCACCACCACCACCAACCACCACCACCACCACCACCACCACCACCACCACCACCACCACCACCACCACCACCACCACCACCACCACCACCACCAACTACCACCAACCACTACCACCACCACCACGACCACCACCACCACCACGACCACCACCACTACCACCACCACCACCATCCTTGTGTTTGATGTATATAAAGACTGTCTACTACACCAGAGTTAGTAACACCGTATGTAACCTGTTTGATAAATACCTGATAGATCACTTACTAGTAAGATTCTTTAGTTAGGATTCTGTTGGAAGGATTCAAGTGTGTAAGACTGGACACTCCTGGAAGACTACTACTGGAAGGATTGTTACCAGAAGATTATTGGTAGAAGACCTCTGGTAGGTTTCTGCTGGAAATAGAGTGCTGGCAGAACTCTGCTGGTAAAAATTTTAGACAGCGGTTTATTTGTTAATTCTAAACTGTATAAAGTCATCTGGTATTAGAGTAACACATTAAACAGTATAGTAACAAACAATACAATAAAGTAACTCTTAAAACAGTATAATAAATATAAAACAGTTAAGTGACACATAAAACACTGAAGAAACACATAAAACAGTAAACTGAGACACAAAACAGTATAGTGACACATAAATAAGTACAATAATAAATAAAACAGCATACTGGCACATACAATAGCAGGGTAGCACAAAAAATAGCACAGTAGCACACAAAGCAAATTAATAACAAATAAAACAGCATATAAACATATAAAAAATTATATAACGTAAAACAGTATAATAACCCAGAAGCAACATACAAGACCAGTACAGTACAATAATAAATACAATAACGTAAAACAGTATAATAACCCAGAAGCAACATACAAGACCAGTACAGTACAATAACACAGAAGACCAGTACAGTACAATAACACAGAAGACCAGTACAGTACAATAACACAGAAGACCAGTACAGACCAATAACACAGAAGACCAGTACAGTACAATAACACAGAAGACCAGTACAGTACAATAACACAGAAGACCAGTACAGTACAATAACACAGAAGACCAGTACAGTACAATAACACAGAAGACCAGTACAGTACAATAACACAGAAGACCAGTACAGTACAATAACACAGAAGACCAGTACAGTACAATAACACAGAAGACCAGTACAGTACAATAACACAGAAGACCAGTACAGTACAATAACACAGAAGACCAGTACAGTACAATAACACAGAAGACCAGTACAGTACAATAACACAGAAGACCAGTACAGTACAATAACACAGAAGACCAGTACAGTACAATAACACAGAAGACCAGTACAGTACAATAACACAGAAGACCAGTACAGTACAATAACACAGAAGACCAGTACAGTACAATAACACAGAAGACCAGTACAGCACAATAACACAGAAGACCAGTACAGCACAATAACACAGAAGACCAGTACAGTACAATAACACAGTACAGTACAATAACACAGTAGACCAGTACAGCACAATAACACAGTAGACCGGTACAGTACAATAACACAGGAGACCAGTACAGTACAATAACACAGGAGACCAGTACAGTACAATAACACACAAGACCAGTACAGTACAATAACACAGAAGACCAGTACAGTACAATAACACAGAAGACCAGTACAGTACAATAACACAGAAGACCAGTACAGTACAATAACACAGAAGACCAGTACAGTACAATAACACAGAAGACCAGTACAGTACAATAACACAGAAGACCAGTACAGTACAATAACACAGAAGACCAGTACAGTACAATAACACAGAAGACCAGTACAGTACAATAACACAGAAGACCAGTACAGTACAATAACACAGAAGACCAGTACAGTACAATACCAGTACAGTACAATAACACAGAAGACCAGTACAGTACAATAACACAGAAGACCAGTACAGTACAATAACACAGAAGACCAGTACAGTACAATAACACAGAAGACCAGTACAGTACAATAACACAGAAGACCAGTACAGTACAATAACACAGAAGACCAGTACAGTACAATAACACAGAAGACCAGTACAGTACAATAACACAGAAGACCAGTACAGTACAATAACACAGAAGACCAGTACAGTACAATAACACAGAAGACCAGTACAGTACAATAACACAGAAGACCAGTACAGTACAATAACACAGAAGACCAGTACAGTACAATAACACAGAAGACCAGTACAGTACAATAACACAGAAGACCAGTACAGTACAATAACACAGAAGACCAGTACAGTACAATAACACAGAAGACCAGTACAGTACAATAACACAGAAGACCAGTACAGTACAATAACACAGAAGACCAGTACAGTACAATAACACAGAAGACCAGTACAGTACAATAACACAGAAGACCAGTACAGTACAATAACACAGAAGACCAGTACAGTACAATAACACAGAAGACCAGTACAGTACAATAACACAGAAGACCAGTACAGTACAATAACACAGAAGACCAGTACAGTACAATAACACAGAAGACCAGTACAGTACAATAACACAGAAGACCAGTACAGTACAATAACACAGAAGACCAGTACAGTACAATAACACAGAAGACCAGTACAGTACAATAACACAGAAGACCAGTACAGTACAATAACACAGAAGACCAGTACAGTACAATAACACAGAAGACCAGTACAGTACAATAACACAGAAGACCAGTACAGTACAATAACACAGAAGACCAGTACAGTACAATAACACAGAAGACCAGTACAGTACAATAACACAGAAGACCAGTACAGTACAATAACACAGAAGACCAGTACAGTACAATAACACAGAAGACCAGTACAGTACAATAACACAGAAGACCAGTACAGTACAATAACACAGAAGACCAGTACAGTACAATAACACAGAAGACCAGTACAGTACAATAACACAGAAGACCAGTACAGTACAATAACACAGAAGACCAGTACAGTACAATAACACAGAAGACCAGTACAGTACAATAACACAGAAGACCAGTACAGTACAATAACACAGAAGACCAGTACAGTACAATAACACAGAAGACCAGTACAGTACAATAACACAGAAGACCAGTACAGTACAATAACACAGAAGACCAGTACAATACAATAACACAGAAGACCAGTACAGTACAATAACACAGAAGATAACACAGAAGACAAGTACAATACAATAACACAGAAGACCAGTACAGTACAATAACACAGAAGACCAGTACAGTACAATAACACAGAAGACCAGTACAGTACAATAACACAGAAGACCAGTACAGTACAATAACACAGAAGACCAGTACAGTACAATAACACAGAAGACCAGTACAGTACAATAACACAGAAGTCCAGTACAGTACAATAACACAGAAGACCAGTACAGTACAATAACACAGAAGACCAGTACAGTACCACCTGTACAGTACAATAACACAGAACACCTGTACAGTACAATAACACAGAAGACCAGTACAGTACAATAACACAGAAGACCAGTACAGTACAATAACACAGAAGACCAGTACAGTACAATAACACAGAAGACCAGTACAGTACAATAACACAGAAGACAAGTACAATACAATAACACAGTACAATAACACAGAAGACCAGTACAATACAATAACACAGAAGACCAGTATAGTACAATAACACAGAAGACCACTACAATACAATAACACAGAAGACCAGTACAGTATAATAACACAGAAGACCAGTACAGTACAATAACACAGAAAACCAGTACAGTACAATAACACAGAAGACCAGTACAGTACAATAACACAGAAGACCAGTACAGTACAATAACACAGAAGACCAGTACAGAAGTACAATACAATAACACAGAAGACCAGTACAGTACAATAACACAGAAGACCAGTACAGTACAATAACACAGAAGACCAGTACAGTACAATAACACAGAAGACCAGTACAGTACAATAACACAGAAGACCAGTACAGTACAATAACACAGAAGACCAGTACAGAACAATAACACAGAAGACCAGTACAGTACAATAACACAGAAGACCAGTACAGTACAATAACACAGAAGACCAGTACAGTACAATAACACAGAAGACCAGTACAGTACAATAACACAGAAGACCAGTACAGTACAATAACACAGAAGACCAGTACAGTACAATAACACAGAAGACCAGTACAGTACAATAACACAGAAGACCAGTACAGTACAATAACACAGAAGACCAGTACAGTACAATAACACAGAAGACCAGTACAGTACAATAACACAGAAGACCAGTACAGTACAATAACACAGAAGACCAGTACAGTACAATAACACAGAAGACCAGTACAGTACAATAACACAGAAGACCAGTACAGTACAATAACACAGAAGACCAGTACAGTACAATAACACAGAAGACCAGTACAGTACAATAACACAGAAGACCAGTACAGTACAATAACACAGAAGACCAGTACAGTACAATAACACAGAAGACCAGTACAGTACAATAACACAGAAGACCAGTACAGAACAATAACACAGAAGACCAGTACAGAACAGTACAATAACACAGAAGACCAGTACAGTACAATAACACAGAAGACCAGTACAGAACAATAACACAGAAGACCAGTACAGTACAATAACACAGAAGACCAGTACAGTACAATAACACAGAAGACCAGTACAGTACAATAACACAGAAGACCAGTACAGTACAATAACACAGAAGACCAGTACAGTACAATAACACAGAAGACCAGTACAGTACAATAACACAGAAGACCAGTACAGTACAATAACACAGAAGACCAGTACAGTACAATAACACAGAAGACCAGTACAGTACAATAACACAGAAGACCAGTACAGTACAATAACACAGAAGACCAGTACAGTACAATAACACAGAAGACCAGTACAGTACAATAACACAGAAGACCAGTACAGTACAATAACACAGAAGACCAGTACAGTACAATAACACAGAAGACCAGTACAGTACAATAACACAGAAGACCAGTACAGTACAATAACACAGAAGACCAGTACAGTACAATAACACAGAAGACCAGTACAGTACAATAACACAGAAGACCAGTACAGTACAATAACACAGAAGACCAGTACAGTACAATAACACAGAAGACCAGTACAGTACAATAACACAGAAGACCAGTACAGTACAATAACACAGAAGACCAGTACAGTACAATAACACAGAAGACCAGTACAGTACAATAACACAGAAGACCAGTACAGTACAATAACACAGAAGACCAGTACAGTACAATAACACAGAAGTACAGTACAGTACAATAACACAGAAGACCAGTACAGTACAATAACACAGAAGACCAGTACAGAACAATAACACAGAAGACCAGTACAGTACAATAACACAGAAGACCAGTACAGTACAATAACACAGAAGACCAGTACAGTACAATAACACAGAAGACCAGTACAGTACAATAACACAGAAGACCAGTACAGTACAATAACACAGAAGACCAGTACAGTACAATAACACAGAAGACCAGTACAGTACAATAACACAGAAGACCAGTACAGTACAATAACACAAATATTATTAAAGAAATAATGAATATTAAAGAAACAATGAATATTAAAGTATTCATTGTTTCACTGATTCTTTTACAACTTCATCTTTTAGTGTTAATACGACTGACGAGTTCGAATATATATCAATGTAAAATGTCTCAGGCTCTCTACTTTAACTGCTGTATAGGTTAAATGATATTCATTAATGTTAGTTTGTGTGAAATATTAATGAGATGTGTTGGCCAGGCTGCTGCAGCATCCTCTGTACACAAGTACATACAGCAGAAAGCAGTACACAAGTACAGTATACAGCAGAACAATACAGCAGTACACAAGTACAGTATACAGCAGAACAATACAGCAGTACACAAGTACAGTATACAGCAGAACAATACAGCAGTACACAAGTACAGTATACAGCAGAACAATACAGCAGTACACAAGTACCAGACAAGAACAATACAATGAAATAATGGAAAAGTATAGAAAGATGACAACAATAAAAAAACAGCAGTATTGAAGACATAAGATAGAGTTGTACTGGTCAGGTTGTAACATCCACACCAACATTAAGATAGAGTTGTACTGGTCAGGTTGTAACATCCACACCAACATTAAGATAGAGTTGTACTGGTCAGGTTGTAACATCCACACCAACATTAAGATAGAGTTGTACTGGTCAGGTTGTAACATCCACACCAACATTAAGATAGAGTTGTACTGGTCAGGTTGTAACATCCACACCAACATTAAGATAGAGTTGTACTGGTCAGGTTGTAACATCAGCACCAACATTAAGATAGAGTTGTACTGGTCAGGTTGTAACATCCACACCAACATTAAGATAGAGTTGTACTGGTCAGGTTGTAACATCCACACCAACATTAAGATAGAGTTGTACTGGTCAGGTTGTAACATCCACACCAACATTAAGATAGAGTTGTACTGGTCAGGTTGTAACATCCACACCAACATTAAGATAGAGTTGTACTGGCCAGGTTGTAAGATAGAGTTGTACTGGTCAGGTTGTACTGGTCAGGTTGTAACATCCACACCAACATTAAGATAGAGTTGTACTGGTCAGGTTGTAACATCCACACCAACATTAAGATAGAGTTGTACTGGTCAGGTTGTAACATCCAACACCAACATTAAGATAGAGTTGTACTGGTCAGGTTGTAACATCCACACCAACATTAAGATAGAGTTGTACTGGTCAGGTTGTAACATCCACACCAACATTAAGATAGAGTTGTACTGGTCAGGTTGTAACATCCACACCAACATTAAGATAGAGTTGTACTGGTCAGGTTGTAACATCCACACCAACATTAAGATAGAGTTGTACTGGTCAGGTTGTAACATCCACACCAACATTAAGATAGAGTTGTACTGGTCAGGTTGTAACATCAACACCAACATTAAGATAGAGTTGTACTGGTCAGGTTGTAACATCCACACCAACATTAAGATAGAGTTGTACTGGTCAGGTTGTAACATCCACACCAACATTAAGATAGAGTTGTACTGGTCAGGTTGTAACATCAGGTTGTAACACACCAACATTAAGATAGAGTTGTACTGGTCAGGTTGTAACATCCACACCAACATTAAGATAGAGTTGTACTGGTCAGGTTGTAACATCAACACCAACATTAAGATAGAGTTGTACTGGTCAGGTTGTAACATCCACACCAACATTAAGATAGAGTTGTACTGGCCAGGTTGTAACATCCACACCAACATTAAGATAGAGTTGTACTGGTCAGGTTGTAACATCCACACCAACATTAAGATAGAGTTGTACTGGTCAGGTTGTAACATCCACACCAACATTAAGATAGAGTTGTACTGGTCAGGTTGTAACATCCACACCAACATTAAGATAGAGTTGTACTGGCCAGGTTGTAACATCCACACCAACATTAAGATAGAGTTGTACTGGTCAGGTTGTAACATCCACACCAACATTAAGATAGAGTTGTACTGGCCAGGTTGTAACATCCACACCAACAATAACTTTTGCCAAGAGGCTGAATCTACCAGTTTGTAAATCTTATTTTCTTTTCCTGTATTTTTTCTTGTTGTGTTTATGAATATTTTTCTCAATATAATGAAGGTGAGAGAAGTGAAGACATGAAAAATTAAAAAGTGAGAGACTGATTGTTTTATAATTCATAACAGAACTTTTTTGCTATATCTACAAAATACTATGTAACAACATTCTCTATTCCGATTATTCAGAATTATATTAAAATATATAATATAATTTAAATATAATTTCAGCAGATGTGTGAGAAATTGCATATATGTGCATATATGTGCATATATGTGCATATATGTGCATATATGTGCATATATGTCAGTGACATAATGGTTGGATAATATATATTAAACGTGTGCTGCCTTTGTCCCTGACTTTGTTTCTGGTACAGTTCACAACTGTCTTTGTCCCTGACTTTGTTTCTGGTACAGTTCACAACTGTCTTTGTCCCTGACTTTGTTTCTGGTACAGTTCACAACTGTCTTTGTCCCTGACTTTGTTTCTGGTACAGTTCACAACTGTCTTTGTCCCTGACTTTGTTTCTGGTACAGTTCACAACTGTCTTTGTCCCTGACTTTGTTTCTGGTACAGTTCACAACTGTCTTTGTCCCTGACTTTGTTTCTGGTACAGTTCACAACTGTCTTTGTCCCTGACTTTGTTTCTGGTACAGTTCACAACTGTCTTTGTCCCTGACTTTGTTTCTGGTACAGTTCACAACTGTCTTTGTCCCTGACTTTGTTTCTGGTACAGTTCACAACTGTCTTTGTCCCTGACTTTGTTTCTGGTACAGTTCACAACTGTCTTTGTCCCTGACTTTGTTTCTGGTACAGTTCACAACTGTCTTTGTCCCTGACTTTGTTTCTGGTACAGTTCACAACTGTCTTTGTCCCTGACTTTGTTTCTGGTACAGTTCACAACTGTCTTTGTCCCTGACTTTGTTTCTGGTACAGTTCACAACTGTCTTTGTCCCTGACTTTGTTTCTGGTACAGTTCACAACTGTCTTTGTCCCTGACTTTGTTTCTGGTACAGTTCACAACTGTCTTTGTCCCTGACTTTGTTTCTGGTACAGTTCACAACTGTCTTTGTCCCTGACTTTGTTTCTGGTACAGTTCACAACTGTCTTTGTCCCTGACTTTGTTTCTGGTACAGTTCACAACTGTCTTTGTCCCTGACTTTGTTTCTGGTACAGTTCACAACTGTCTTTGTCCCTGACTTTGTTTCTGGTACAGTTCACAACTGTCTTTGTCCCTGACTTTGTTTCTGGTACAGTTCACAACTGTCTTTGTCCCTGACTTTGTTTCTGGTACAGTTCACAACTGTCTTTGTCCCTGACTTTGTTTCTGGTACAGTTCACAACTGTCTTTGTCCCTGACTTTGTTTCTGGTACAGTTCACAACTGTCTTTGTCCCTGACTTTGTTTCTGGTACAGTTCACTTTGTTTCTGGTACAGTTCACAACTGTCTTTGTCCCTGACTTTGTTTCTGGTACAGTTCACAACTGTCTTTGTCCCTGACTTTGTTTCTGGTACAGTTCACAACTGTCTTTGTCCTGACTACAGTTCACAACTTTGTTTCTGGTACAGTTCACAACTGTCTTTGTCCCTGACTTTGTTTCTGGTACAGTTCACAACTGTCTTTGTCCCTGACTTTGTTTCTGGTACAGTTCACAACTGTCTTTGTCCCTGACTTTGTTTCTGGTACAGTTCACAACTGTCTTTGTCCCTGACTTTGTTTCTGGTACAGTTCACAACTGTCTTTGTCCCTGACTTTGTTTCTGGTACAGTTCACAACTGCTGGACAGTGTTAGATAAAATTGCAAAATATTGTTTAATTTAAATAAAATATTAATGTTTGATCATTTCCTGCTGATTATACCAAACAATGAATGTCAAAATTGTGACTGACGGAGTGATGGAAAAGACAAAATATAGGTAGTGAATAACTGGCTGGGTTTAGAAAGAGGAAGGTTATGTGTGCATTAACATAATCTTGCAGAATAAAAAGAAAAGTGAATTGTTACGAAAGACATGGCGTTTGTTGCCAGACTTTCTAACTTACAGCAGAGCAACTTACAAGTGAATAAAAATAGCAGTATCAGAGACACTGCTGAAATAATTTTTTGTCGTGAAGGTCGACTTTAACAACAAGATTTTTTTTATTGTGAATGAGAGAGTGATGGTTCCTGTGAAATGTTAAGTGAAACTTTTGGGAATTTTGAGTCAACATAATTGTTTTGGGAAACATAAATACCATTGTGGGAGACACTGTTGTGGAAGATGTAGGAAACTACAGAATTCAATTAACATTTAAGCTCAAGAATTTCTTTTTCTCCGTTTTATTTCCTGTGCCATAGATTTCACATGGGGGGACGCGCGTGTGTGTGTGTGTGTGTGTGTGTGTGTGTGTGTGTGTGTGTGTGTGTGTGTGTGTGTGTGTGTGTGTGTGTGTGTGTGTGTGTGTGTGTGTGTGTGTGTGTGTGTGTGTGTGTGTGTGTGTGTGTGTGTGTGTGTGTGTGTGTGTGTGTGTGTGTGTGTGAATGTACTTGTGTACTTTCGTATTTACCTGTGTACGTTTCAGTGTCTTGCATAAAGGAAAATGATGAATTTCAACAAGAAAAGAAAGCTGATAATTTTTTGTAGCAGATTTCTGAGTGGGAAGACATAGAATCACACTGACACACATCTATACAAGATAAAACGTTCGCACATTCACTTATAAAGCTGCACGAGGGAAAACAAAACAAAAATTCACTTAAACACATAATGAAACAAATAGAGGTCCGAGATTATCACTAAGTAACCTCACCTTGGTGGCCGAGTTGGGAGGCAGCTTGGTGTTGTCTAGCTGACTACTGTTCCAGGCTGTCTTGGTGGGTGTAATTACAGGACGCAGTTTTCTGTGTGTCCCCTCCTGTAATTCCACCCACCTGGACAGTCTCGGCAGTAGACCAGCTAGACAAGACCAAGTTACCATCCAACAAGGTTACTGGGGAGGGGCCAACACATACACAACACATACACAACACACACACACACACAAATACACAACACATACACAACACACACACACAAATACACACCCGTCCACCCACCCACCAGCCCAACAACCCACTCACCCACCCACCCACCCAACCTCCCACCCAACCACCCACCCAACCACCCGCCCACCTGGGAAAGTGAGGAAAGGAGTTCATCTGAGGGGACACAGATGGACTTCTGGACACACGGAACTAGAGAAAGCACCAAAACAACCGGGAGTGGGGAGTGTGGAAGGGTTGACATCCGGGGGCCCACGGATGGAGACCTGGAAACATAAACCACACCTGACTATGACCACAATTCACCATGATCACACCTGACTATGACTACAATTCACCATGATCACACCTTACTATGACCAAACCTCACTATGACCACAATTCACCATGATATCACCTCACTATGACCACATCTCTGCATGATCCACACCTGGAAGTTCATCTGAGGGGACACAGATGGACTTCTGGACACACGGAACTAGGGAAAGCACCAAAACAACCGGGAGTGGGAAGTGTGGAAGGGTTGACATCCGGGGGCCCACGGATGGAGACCTGGAAACATAAACCACATCTCACTAGGACCTCACCTGACTACGACCTCACCTAAATATGACCATACCTAACTATGACCACACCTAACTATGATCACACCTCACTATAACCTCGCCTAACTATGACCATCCCTCACCTTATCTACGACCTCACATCACTATGACCACACCTTTCCCTGATCCACACCTGGGAGTTCATCTGAGGGGACACAGATGGACTTCTGGACACACGGAACTAAGGAAAGCGCCAAAATAACCGGAAGTGGGAAGTGTGGAAGGGTTGACATCCTGGGGCCCACGGATGAAGACCTGGAAACATATACCACACCTATAACCACAACTATCTATGACCTCACCTAACTATGATCACACCTAACTATGACCACCCCTCACCTATGACCACATCGACCACGCCATGATCTAGTGCAAAGTTCTGAAGCTCGGGAATGTTCATAAGCCTAGCACTAATTAACTAATAATGGGAAAAAGATATGGGGGTTATGGTAAGCAGCAATTAGTGCCTAAGCGTACGGAATAAGGCAAGTAGATTACTGGGATTTATATCAAGATTACGCAGCTCAGCTCGAATGACAAAATTAATACATAACATTAGAAAACTTCGGTATGAAGAAAGATTGAAGACCCTTAAATTACATTCACTTGTAAGGCGAAGAATGAGGGAAAACATGATCGAAGTGTATAAGTGGAAGATGGTTATTAACAAAGGCTATATATATGAGGTGTTGAAAATATCTCTCCAAGAAAGTATATAGTGAAGTATTGGTTTGGAAATAGGGTACTTGATGAGTGGAACAGTCTGCTGAAATCTTATTTTTTTTTAATTTATCGACTATGACCACATCTCACTATAACCTCACTTAACTATGACCACAGCTCATTATGACCTCACCTAACTACCCCTCACCTATGACCACATCTACGACCACACCTCACTTTGACCACCTCTCACCTATGACCACATTTATGACCACACCTCACTATGACAATAACAACTCCTCACCATGATCCACACCTGGGAGTTCATCTGAGGGGACACAGATGGTCTTGTGGAGACACGGAACAAGAGAAAGCACCAAAACAACTGTGAAAGGATTGACATCGGGGAGCCCACGGATAGAGACAGCAGTTTCTTCGATACTGCTGTTTTTATTCACTTGTAAGTTAGCAACTGTTGCAACAAACGCAATGTCTTTTGTAACAATTTGTTTTTTTCTGTTTATTCAAAGTCTGCAAAATTATGTTGATGCACACATTCCCTTCCTCTCAAAATATCCAAAAGTTAAACTTAACATTTCGGAGGAACTATCACTCTCTCATCTACACCAAAAAATCTCCTTGTTGTTAAAATTTGATACTGCTGTTATTATTCACTTGTATATTTCTCTGCTGTACGTTAACAAGTCTGGCAACAAAGTCTGTCAGTCACAATTTTGACATTTTCATTGCTTGGTATAATCAACAGACAATGGACAAACACTAATATTTTATTTAAATTAAACAATATTTTGCAATTTTATCTAACACTGTCCAGCAGTTGTAAACTGTTTTGTTTGTATATACTGATATTTCAACACTTGTGTTGTAATACCATATATGGCCAGTGCTTCATGGAGTTGCTGCATTTGAAGAGTTAAGTTCCTCTCTGAGGAAATGCTGTGTTTGGGGTTCACAGCTCTCAACGTCCCCCTCAAATGATGAAGTTGGATTCGATTTGATGCGATAATAGTTTTGTAAATTAATGGGAGTGTAGAACGCATTTTCTCACATTGTTAAGGAGTGTAAACACTGAGTGATCGAACAGGTGTAACATTAAATGTTTGTTCTGAAAAGTGTCCTGTAAATTGTTTTCTGCATTGCCATTTCATACACATTACGAGAGAACACAATATTACTTTGGATGTAGATGAATGGTTCAGAGAACCGACACGTTGATAAGCATGCTGTATTCTTTTCAAGATTGATGGGCTGACCACATCGTCTCAAGGCTGAGGGACTGATTACCTCAAACTACTCCTGTTTTTCACCGTTCTCCTTTGTATGGATTGATGAAGCCTCTGTGTGGCGAAACGTTTCCTCATTAGAGATGCCCAAGTGTTGCACGTGTCTAATTTATTACTTTAGAAGTAATATTATATTTAATAACTTTAATGTGGGTAAGCATAAACAATATAACGAGACGGGGATAGAACGTTTAAATTCGTTTTTCATATAATTATAAAATTTTGAGTTTTCTTCTCTCTTAAAAGAACTAAGAAAAGTTTAGAATTTGCTTGAAAAATATATAAATTATTAACTTACTTGGCTCAGGCCTTAAAAGATGAAGGTAAACAACGAAATTTTGAAAATTACCAACGACTTCGGCCAATATTCGGAAAGTTTGAAAAAAAAAATTCGGGTTTGTCAAATATCGGCAGAAAACACATTAAAAACTGAAAGAAATTTCTAAAAATTTATCATTGCAAACTGTAGTACTTTTAACCGGTTAGAGAGAAAGCTTCAGATCTATTCAGTATTTAACAGTGATCATAGGCAAATGTGTATTAATTTTAGATAAGTCTGCTAATCTCTATTTAAGATATTTGCAAAGATGTGACCCAGCACCTCGTTGATGGAAAAGTAGACACATAATGTATAATGCGATCCTTTATTGACAACGTTTCGCCCACACAGTGTGTTTTACCACGTCACAAACAGATCTACCTGAGCAGAGAGTAGATAAAAATTAAGATGATAAGAAAGGTGTGAGTTGATTCCATATAAAAAGAATATCACCTCTTAAGAAATTTATTTTACTTCTGTAAGATAATTTGTTTTCGGTATTTTTTTTTGTAATTTTTTTTTTTTGTATGCCGAAACGAAAACTGAATAAATACATTAAAAAAGTACACGATTAGTACAAAAATGCAAAATAAAGTACTGAAAAAAGTACTCTCTCGAGTATCATTATTGTAATCAAGGAGAGGGATCGCTAAACCTGTAGGAGCCACTTGGCATTTTGGGAATGGGAATCTTTTAGGCTCAATTCCTGGAAGAACAACACCATGGAAAACAATAATAAGGAAAACAACAACAACAATAAATAATAACAACAACAATAATAAATCGACGAAGATGAAGAAGGAGAACAAGAATAGTAAGAAGATGAAGAAGAAGGAAGAGAAGGAATAGGAGGAGGTGGAGGTGAAAGAAGAAAAACAAGGAAAATAACAACAAGGACAAGAACAACAGGAACAAGAACCCAGACAACCACTGGTAGTCATCCCAGGAAGGCGAGGAAAACTAATTAAAGTAACTCATCCAAAGATCTTGGTATGATGGAGAGTAAACTTTGTCTGCAGCATCTTTGCCAGGCAGAGCAACAGACCAGCAGCATCCACAAGACTGCACCCAAGACCAACCTCTCTTCTGTTAAATTTCATCCATTAGTCTGCTCCTTCTGTATTGATACCCTCTTCATTACCTCTTAACACTTAAACACTTCTTGTTTATTTTACAAATTCGTTTTAGGAATAAGAACAAAAATGATTGCTAGATTTCTTTTTTTCGAAGTCATTTTCCTCGCAAGAATTTTCTCTCCTAGTCTGATATAAAAGTCTTCATTATATCGCACCAGCAACACCGGAAGACTCTAATATTCCCGTATTCCCAACGTAATCTTGGATTTTATTCCCAGGAGGTTCAGCTTAGGCGGCAACGTAATCATATTCGCCAGGGCTGCAGTGTGACTGGCTCGCGTATATGCTTCTGTTATTATGGCTGGGCGGGGGGGAGGGGGGAGTGAGTGGTTCCTCTCTCTCTCTCTCTCTCTCTCTCTCTCTCTCTCTCTCCCCCCTCTCCCTCTCTCCTCTCTCTCTCTCTCTCTCTCTCTCTCTCTCTCTCTCTCTCTCTCTCTCTCTCTCTCTCTCTCTCTCTCTCTCTCTCTCTCTCTCTCTCTCTCTCTTTCTCTCTTTCTCTCTTTCTCTCTCTCTCGCTCGTCTCTCGTTTTGCTCTTCCTCTCATCCTATATACACTGACACAGACTTCCTCTCTCTCTCTGTCTCTCTCCAACTAAGTTTGTCACGTCTTTCAGGAACTTAAGTGGGCACTTTCCTTATTATCCTAGTGTTTCCGATCCTGTTGGAATGTAGCATGCTTCCCGGCCCTTGTGTTGTTGGTCTTCTGGGACTCAGTGAAACTGGAAGCTCCATCTCTATTACCTTCAGCGGATGTAGGCGTTGGCCATTGTAAATGTAGTCCCTCGCTATCACCTTACCATCTTTCCACTTTAGTATACTCAAATAACCCTCACATAGGAAAGAGAAGATTACGACTACGTTTCGATCTGACTTGGACCATTTACGAAGTCACACTAAAAGAAAAGAGTGAGGAAGTCAGTATATATATAGGCGATGGGGACAGGGACGGGACCAAGAGAGGAAGAAAAAGAAGTTGTAGCGGTAAGGTAGATGTAGTGGAACAAGTAGTAGCGGTCGTAGAAAGTGGGGAGATTAGTTTTAGTGGCACAAGAAATAGAAAGGGGAGTGAAAGGTGATAGGAGGCAATAGTAATGGTAGCAGTAACAGTAGAAGTAATGGAGTGGTAGTTGTAGTAGCAGTAGAAGTGGGGTTAGTCTACAATATTATTTTATCAGTGTAACAGGAAAACTGCAATAAGCATTTGAGTCTTACTGTGGAGTTCAGGAGACTGAACAGTAGGCAAAACTTTGCTAGCTTCCTTTACGGTGTCTAGTAGCTAGATTGGTAGAGTACTCAGCTCATACGTTTGTTGTCCTTGGTTCGATCTCCGGTACGGTGGAAATATTGAACGTGATTCCTTAAGACACCTGCTGTCCATGATCACTTACCAGCATGTAGGTACCTGGGTGTTAACCAACTGGTGTGGGTCGTATTCTGGGGACAAAATTAACATAAGTTGCCTGAAATGTTCTGCAAAACCAGGGGCTTTGTATATAGCATGTCATTGATGTCAGCTAGGTATGTATAAATTGCATCATGGTCTTGTAGAGATAAAGATTATTATTATTATTATTATTATTATTATTATTATTATTATTATTATTATTATTATTATAGAAATAATTCTATTGCTGTTATTCACACTAATACAACTGTCATTATTACTCTTATCATTCCTGCTACTGTAATTATTATTATCATTACTACTGTTACCATTACTACTAGTATTACCATCATCATCATCTACTAGTATTACCATTATCATTACTACTACTACTACTAGCGTTACTACTAGTACTACCATCATCATTGCTTCTCTTACTAGTATTATCATTACTACTACTACTATTAACGTCATTAGTACTACTGCTACTATTATTATTATTAATACGACTATCATTATCAATACTACTACTATCATTGATGCTAGTACTATCATCATCATTACGCTATTATGATTACTACTATTATTATTATTACTACAACTATTATTATCATTACTACTACTACTACTGTTATCATTACTACTACTATTGTCATTACTAGTACTACTACTACTATCATTACTGATAATATTATTACTATTACCATTTTTATCATTACTACTACCACTCTTATCATTGCTACTAATATTACTATTACTATTATTATCATTACCACTACTACTACTACTATTATCATTACTACGACTACAAATAATGTTATCCGTCTGACTGATCATGTCCACCTGGAATCGCACTGCTTTCAATGATTTATATATATATATAAATTCTCGCCACATCTTGCATCCACATTCATCATGTTTAGTTAATTGTTTTGTTGAGGAAACTTCCATAACTCGTAACAAATTAATGATCAACACTGAGGTTTTACATTTGCAATAATAACTGTCTTAGAATTCTTACACTTTTGTTTACTATCTAAATTTAATCGTCTTTACTTACTTTCTTATTGTTTCAGAAAATTTATATTTTAATAGCTAATTGTAATTGTTTGTGTTACTCTTTATGTTTTGTGTTTGATTATAATAAATATTGTTAAACTTTATAATAGTTACATATCAACGGTGTGCAATACCGACATAAAGAAAGTAAGACACATGTGCAACATCTGGGTATCTTTAATTTGCTGGTCTTCACATTATCTAATTCTACTGTGTTGATAAAACAATTGGTTGGCAAAAGTCTACAAATTAAAGATACCCTATTGTTGCACGTGTCTAATTCTTTATAACAGTTGTTGTATTCTTAATTTTCTCTTGTAGTTCTTGTCACTCCTAAAATCCTCTATTTATCATGATATATTCATTGATTTTTTTTTGTTACTCTTTGCACACCGTTTTCTGCAATGTAAGATTGAAGTCTCTGTACTATTTTAGTTTAATTATGAATCACTACGACTTTTAAGAACGTTTTCCTAACTGAAAAATATCTTAATGTAGGGGGAAAAGTGAAAAGTATTTATCTGTATAAAGTTGTGTGGTAGGTAGGGTGGTGTAGGGAAGCCAGCCTGGCCACCCACCCACTATGTAAACAAACAATGTTAACAGTTATTCATAAGTGGAAGTTTACTACTTTTAATTACTATGAGCAACACAATGTTCAGTTACAACGTAAACACCACCTAAATGTTTATTTGTAGTATAAACATTAAGATTGAAGAGATGAAATTATGTGCCACACCATTGAGGGTATAATACATCCTAACATTTAAACATCGCAGTACATAATAACACATTAATTTTATAATATTCGCTGTCATTTATATATAACAGCAAAACACAGAGGCGAACTGACCTTTGTGCAAGAGAGATCACCTGAATTATTTTTCTGAGGTGATTAAATATTCCCGGTTTATTCTTTTTATTTTCATCCACTAATATTCATAGTGTGTGTTGGGGGCTAATGTTTTATTATAGTCTAGAAGAGGTTAGGTAAGTGAAAATATGAGAATAGAGAGAAACATATTAAATTATTTATAATGATTTCTAGCTAAACTTAATCTTTCTTAAGATAATTCATAAAAGTGTCTTCTTAACCTTACCCATAACTGTCTCAAATTAGTCACTTTTCACACCTTTCACAAAGGTTTTCTTGATAACGCCGAAAACCAAAATTCTTTATCAGAATTTTGAAATATATAAAGTTCCTGAATTCCCGAACATTGAGGAGGTCTCCTTTCCTGCATCCAACTTTTCAATTTTATTTTGAGAAGAAAACATAATTTCAACAACCGTGAGGGAGAGCGCTTATATGAATGGGTACAAACTTGTGTACACGTGTGTGTGTGAGTGCCACAGGGGGACGTGTGTGTGTGTGTGTGTGTGTGTGTGTGTGTGTGTGTGTGATGGTGAATCCGCAGGCTGCGCTTGCGGAAATGCGCAACTGAGTGTGAAAATAAAGATGCGTGAAAATCAGTAAGTTTTCCTAGATGCAGGTACACGTAAATACAATTACACAAATTATCAAACACAGTAACTTATGTTTAAATTACCCAGGATAACCTAAAAAGTCAGACAATATGACTTACTTCTTATTTCCATTGTGCGCCTGTGACCAACTGCGAGTCTGGCAAATACATGAGACAACTAACTAACTAATAGTATAAAGTTCAACAATTACTACAGTTCTCGTGGAGGTGGACAAAGAGATTAACACACGAAAACTCATCCACAAACACTGAAACTGTTTAATTAAATAATAAAAATATATATTTAAAGTAAATGAACTGTATAACATAAATAGAACTCCCAAAATTTAACTGAATGGCCAGGCCTTGGTGGCCGAACTGCACGGTAGCTTGGCTGCGTCTAGCTGATCCACGGTCTAGACTGTCTTGGTGGGTGTAAGTATAGGACGCAGATTTCTGTGTGTCCCCTCCTGTAATTCCACCCACCTGGACAGTCTCTACGGTAGACCAGCTAGACAAGGCCTCATTCTCATCTGGCTAGATCACTGGGGTGGCTGAGCTGACTTCGGGATACATAACCTGGAGAAAGCTGAGACTGGAAGATACCCTAAGAGAAGTGAGGAAGGGGAGACATCCGGGGGCCCACGGATGGAATCCTGGACACATGGACCTGGGAAAGGAGAGGATACCTTGGGGAAGTGGTGAAGGGAAAATATCTGAGGAGGATACAGGTTGCGGAGACAGACCTTGGGGAAATGAGGAAGGGAGAATATCTGAGGGGACACAGATGGACTCCTGGACACATGGACCTGGGAAAGGAGAGGATACCTTGGAGAAGTGCTGAAGGCAGATAGATGGACACATGGACCTGGGAAAGGAGCGGATACCTTGGGGAAATGAGAAAGGGAGAATATCTGAGGGGACACAGATGGACTCCTGGACACATGGACCTGGGGAAGTGGTGAAGGGAGAATATCTGAAGGCGGACAGATGGACTCCTGGACACATGGACCTGGGAAAGGAGCGGATACCTTGGGGAAGTGGTGAAGGGAGAATATCTGAAGGCGGACAGATGGACTCCTGGACACATGGACCTGGGAAAGGAGCGGATACCTTGGGGAAGTGGTGAAAGGAGAATATCTAAAGGCGGACAGATGGACTCCTGGACACTTGGACCTGGGAAAGGAGAGGATACCTTGGGGAAATGAGAAAGGGAGAATATCTGAGGGGACACAGATGGACTCCTGGACACATGGACCTGGGAAAGGAGCGGTTACCTTGGGGAAGTGGTGAAGGGAGAATATCTGAAGGCGGACAGATGGACTCCTGGACACATGGACCTGGGAAAGGAGCGGATACCTTGGGGAAGTGGTGAAGGGAGAATATCTGAAGGCGGACAGATGGACTCCTGGACACATGGACTTGAGAAAGGAGAGGATACCTTGGGGAAATGAGAATGGGAGAATATCTGAGGGGACACAGATGGACTCCTGGACACATGGACCTGGGAAAGAAGAGGATACCTTGGGGAAATGGGGAAGGGAGAACATCTGAAGGCGGACTGATGGACTCCTGGATACTTGGACATTGGGGAAATGAGAAAGGGAGAATATCTGAGGGGACACAGATGGACTCCTGGACACATGGACCTGGGAAGTGGTGAAGGGAGAATATGTGAAGGCGGACAGATGGACACATGGACCTGAGAAAGGAGAGGATACCTTGGGAAAATGAGAAAGGGAGAATATCTGAGGGGACACAGATGAACTCCTGGACACATGGACCTGGGAAAGGAGATGATACCTTGGGGAAGTGGTGAAGGGAGAATATCTGAAGGCGGACAGATGGACTCCTGGACGCATGGACCTGGGAAAGTGGAGGATACTGGTTGCTAAGGCAGACCTTGGGGAAATGAGGAAGGGAGAATATCTGAGGGGACACAGATGGATTCCTGGACACATGGAACTGGGGTTGGCGGACCTTAAAGACGAACCACTGTCCTCCACGTGTCAAGGTCTGGTAACTCAGAAATAAATCTGAGGCTGACAGTGGTAGCAAATAGTTAAATAATAATAATGACAATTTAAGTCTCTTATAAAGAGCACAACCCATATATGATTTAAAAAATCATTTAGGGCAAGCAGATCTTACCAAGCTCTTATTTTTTTGATAATAGATGATGATGTTTTTGATCTCGTTCACATATGATACCTCATAAATTATGCGACATTGATCTATATTAAAAAAAAACTTACTTCTACTACCACATTTCCTGGCATTTTTTAACATATGAATGATTATCATTTTACAGAATCTGTATCAGCTCAAATGTCTATTTCAATCTCGAGAACTGAGGCAAAGTTTGAATTCCAGAATGATCTCACTCCTCTGTACCCAACCTCGTAACTGTCATGCATCCTTGCTGTCTATGTACTCGGTTGAGATATTTCTGCAGGGATAGGGATAGTCGAGATCGTCACCAAACTCACAGTTATATTATTATTATTATTATTATTATTTAGTTTAAATAATAGACCAAAAAGGAATGACTGATAAAAAAAGGCAATCAACAAAGTGTAGTCTGGACCTGGTGATAGCGATAACACCGTCGATCACCCCCACAATCTGGCTGATAGTTAATGATAGTTAATGAATTGCGTGTTTTTTCGAAGTTCAGTGTACAGTGTACATGGCGAAGTGTGTTAAAATTCTTTCTCAGTAGGTTAAATATGTTAAGGTGACCACACGTTGAACAAAAAAGGCCTAATATAACGCTCATCATCATCGAAGACATATTTTCAGATACTCTGCTTGAGGATGAAAAAAGCAAAACTGGATGGTGCATGCAATATGTGAGGGACTTATGAGTAACCATTTAGGAAGTTGTAAGGGACCTATGGGTACGGGTTCGATTCCCGGCGTGTGTTTCTTTACACCGGTTGCCTATGTTCTCCATCATGTAATGTGTACCTGGATGTTAGTCGACTGGTGTGCGTCGCATCCTAATTTTCACAAAATGCTCTGCATAATAAGTGGCTTTCTATATAGTAGTATGTCATGGATGTCAATTACGCCTGTATACCTTTGTTTATAGTGGTAGATTAGTTGTTGTTTTGAATTCGCAGTAAACCTAATACCAAGAAAGGTGTATTGGTATGTTTGTGAGGGGAGGAGGGCGCTTGGGATGTGGCCTGGGTACCAAGGGGTCAACAGCCTGAAAAGGTTTGGGGTACCACTGTTCTAGAGAAATGAGGGAAAATAGTATACGGGAAGTCTCTCTCCCTACTCTACACATCTTACAGTCACATTGACAAGGATGCCACACAGGCAAAGATTTTTTTTTTTTTGAACAAGTCGGCTGTCTCCAACCGAGGCAGGGTGACCCAAAAAAGAAAGAAAATCCCCAAAAAGAAAATACTTTCATCATCATTCAACACTTTCACCTTACACATAATCACTGTTTTTGCAGAGGTGCTCAGAACACAACACCTTAGAAGCATATACCTATAAAGATACACAACATATCCCTCCAAACTGCCAATATCCTAAATCCCTCCTTTAGAGTGCAGGCATTGTACTTCCCATTTCCAGGACTCAAGTCTGGCTATATAGAAATAACCGGTTTCCCCGAATCCCTTCACTAAATATTACCCTGCTCACACTCCAACAGCTCGTCAGGTCCCAAATACCATTCGTCTCCATTCACTCCCATCTAACACGCTCACGCACGCTTTCTGCAAGTCCAGGCCCCTCACCCACAATCCTCCCTTATCGCCTCCCTCCAACCTTTTCGAGGGCGACCCGTACCCCGCCTTCCTTCCCCTACAGATTTATACGCTCTCCATGTCATTCTACTTTGATCCATTCTCTAAATGACCAAACCACCTCAACAACCCCTCTTCAGCCCTCTGACTAATACTTTTATTAACTTCACACCTTCTCTTAATTTCCACTCTCCGAATTTTCTGCATAATGTTCACACCACACATTGCCCTAAGGACATCTCCACTGCCTCCAACCGCCTCCTCGCTGCTGCATTCACAACCCAAGCTTCACACCCATATAAGAGTGTTGGTACTACTATACTTTCATGCGTTCCCTTCTTTGCCTCCATAGATAGCGTTTTTTGTCTCCACATATACTTCAACGCACCACTCGCCTTTTTCCTTCATCAATTCTATGATTTACCTCATCCTCCATATATCCATCCGCTGACACGTCAACTCCCAAATATCTGAAAACATTCACTTCTTCCATATTCCTCCTCCCCAATTTGATATCCAATTTTTCTTTATTTAAATCATTTGATACTCTCATCACTTTATTCTTTTCTATGTTCACTTTCAACTTTCTACCTTTACACACACTCCCAAACTCATCCACTAACCTTTGCAATTGTTCTTTAGAATCTACCATAAGCACAGTATCATCAGGAAAAAGAAACTGTGTCAATTCCTATTTTGTATTTGATTCCCCATAATTTAATCCCACCCCTCTCCCGAACACCCTAGCATTTACTTCTTTTACAACCCCATCTATAAATATATTAAATAACCATGGTGACATTACACATCCCTGTCTAAGACCTACTTTTACCGGGAAGTAGTCTCCCTCTCTTCTACACACCCAATAACCATGCCACATATAAAATAAATAATGTAGATTAATGTCACCATGGTTATTTAATATATTTATAGATGGGGTTGTAAAAGAAGTAAATGCTAGGGTGTTCGGGAGAGGGGTGGGATTAAAGTATGGGGAATCAAATACAATTATATGTGTTCTTGCCACTCTTCACTCTTATTTGTTATTCCATCTGCATTGATTTACCATACCTTCAGCTTCCTTTCCATTACTGTATTTTGGGAGATGTCAGTAAGTGGAATAGTCTGAAAAGTGATGTAGTGGTGTCCCAACACAGAACACACTAGGGAGAAAAATGAAGAAACTGTCACTCTCTAACAGACTTAATTAAAGAGAACAAAAAAGTGTTAGACTCGCCGATTCCAGTAATGCTCTTTTCTGTCATGTTAGAAATCAGTCATCCTACTGACTGGTCTTCTGCCAAAGTGTTTATTCTACTTCTAGCCTTCACAACCGTCGACTTGTTGAAGCATCCCTATATACACAGTTTTCCATTTATGAATCTTAATGCTGGTTTTGTCTCTGTAGATGTCTTCCTTTCTCCTTACATTGTCAAATGTTAAAAACTTCAGAACACTCGTGACTTGACATGATCCTTTCTTCTCTCCCTACCTTTTCTCTATCTTTTTCATATTCCCTTGTTTTTCATTTTTCTGCCAGTGTGCTCTGTCCTTCAGTTTCCTACTATCCCGCGTTTTTGGGCCTACCGCTAGTGGGTCCTAAGCTCTCCTGCAGTGCTCTTAGTGGGTCCTAAGCTCTCCTGCAGTGCTCCTAGTGGGTTCTAAGCTCTCCTGCAGTGCTCCTAGTGGGTCCTAAGCTCTCCTGCAGTACTCCTAGTGGGTCCTAAGCTCTCCTGCAGTACTCCTAGTGGGTCCTAAGCTCTCCTGCAGTGCTCTTAGTGGGTCCTAAGCTCTCCTGCAGTGCTCTTAGTGGGTTCTAAGCTCTCCTGCAGTGCTCCTAGTGGGTTCTAAGCTCTCCTGCAGTACTCCTAGTGGGTCCTAAGCTCTCCTGCAGTACTCCTAGTGGGTCCTAAGCTCTCCTGCAGTACTCCTAGTGGGTCCTAAGCTCTCCTGCAGTGCTCTTAGTGGGTCCTAAGCTCTCCTGCAGTGCTCTTAGTGGGTTCTAAGCTCTCCTGCAGTGCTCCTAGTGGGTTCTAAGCTCTCCTGCAGTGCTCCTAGTGGGTCCTAAGCTCTCCTGCAGTACTCCTAGTGGGTCCTAAGCTCTCCTGCAGTACTCCTAGTGGGTCCTAAGCTCTCCTGCAGTACTCCTAGTGGGTCCTAAGCTCTCCTGCAGTGCTCTTAGTGGGTCCTAAGCTCTCCTGCAGTGCTCTTAGTGGGTTCTAAGCTCTCCTGCAGTGCTCCTAGTGGGTTCTAAGCTCTCCTGCAGTGCTCCTAGTGGGTCCTAAGCTCTCCTGCAGTACTCCTAGTGGGTCCTAAGCTCTCCTGCAGTACTCTTAGTGGGTCCTAAGCTCTCCTGCAGTGCTCTTAGTGGGTCCTAAGCTTTCCTGCAGTGCTCTTAGTGGGTTCTAAGCTCTCCTGCAGTGCTCCTAGTGGGTTCTAAGCTCTCCTGCAGTGCTCCTAGTGGGTTCTAAGCTCTCCTGCAGTGCTCCTAGTGGGTCCTAAGCTCTCCTGCAGTGCTCCTAGTGGGTCCTAAGCTCTCCTGCAGTACTCCTAGTGGGTCCTAAGCTCTCCTGCAGTACTCTTAGTGGGTCCTAAGCTCTCCTGCAGTGCTCTTAGTGGGTCCTAAGCTTTCCTGCAGTGCTCTTAGTGGGTTCTAAGCTCTCCTGCAGTGCTCCTAGTGGGTTCTAAGCTCTCCTGCAGTGCTCCTAGTGGGTTCTAAGCTCTCCTGCAGTGCTCCTAGTGGGTCCTAAGCTCTCCTGCAGTGCTCCTAGTGGGTCCTAAGCTCTCCTGCAGTGCTCCTTTTTCTTGTCCTTAGACTGAACTCACTTCTACTTGTACTACGATCATCACTCCTTTACTATTATTTTTGCTTCTATTTTCTACTATTACTACTACTATTTTCTCCTTTCACTTCCCTTTCTCTTGTGGCACAAATTACTCCCACTTCTACTACTACAACCATCATTACAACTTCCACTATTTCTCTTTCCTCCTCTCTTTCTCCCGTCGCTGTCCTCCTCACCTATATATTATACTCACTCACTCTCTTCATAAGTTTTTCTCTCTGCTATGTGCGGGTTATCTGTGTATGAGTTGATGTTTTATGCCCAGTGTCTGCAGTGTCTGCAGTGTCTGCAGTGTCTACAGTGTCTACAGTGTCTACAGTGTCTGCAGTGTCTACAGTGTCTACAGTGTCTACAGTGTCTACAGTGTCTACAGTGTCTGCAGTGTCTACAGTGTCTACAGTGTCTGCAGTGTCTACAGTGTCTACATTGTCTACAGTGTCTACAGTGTCTACAGTGTCTACAGTGTCTACAGTGTCTACAGTGTCTGCAGTGTCTACAGTGTCTACAGTGTCTATAGTGTCTACAGTGTCTGCAGTGTCTGCAGTGTCTGCAGTGTCTACAGTGTCTACAGTGTCTACAGTGTCTACAGTGTCTACAGTGTCTACAGTGTCTGCAGTGTCTACAGTGTCTACAGTGTCTACAGTGTCTGCAGTGTCTGCAGTGTCTGCAGTGTCTACAGTGTCTACAGTGTCTACAGTGTCTACAGTGTCTGCAGTGTCTACAGTGTCTACAGTGTCTACAGTGACTACAGTGTCTACAGTGTCTACAGTGTCTACAGTGTCTACAGTGTCTACAGTGACTACAGTGTCTACAGTGTCTACAGTGTCTACAGTGTCTACAGTGTCTACAGTGTCTACAGTCTATAATGAAGTGAAGAGAATAGTGAAGTTTAGAAAATACATGTTCGATGAAAGAACATTCTTCCTAAAGAAATTCACTACTACAGACTAGAAGGGCACGAATCAAGAAGCTTATGATTACGTCACGTTTAGTTTTGGTGTTATGGTGAGAGCAGAAGTTGAGAAGATCCTGCTGGTTGGTCGGTTTTCACTAGACTTTAAAACGAAGCTTTTACGACATAGCTATGTCTCTTGCCATGAAATTTCTTCAACATTGTCCTAAACCGCAACAAACCTATTGGCCTATGCCGGGTAGGTCTTTCTCAAATCCAACTTTTCAGCAATCAACTCTCTCCACCTGAGCCTTCACGTCACTATGTTCCCTATACATACTCACATAGTCTCCACCTGAGCCTTCACGTCACTATGCTCCCTATACATACTCACATAGTCTGCTCAGGTAAAGCTGTTTGTGACTTGATAAAGTCCACTATGTGGGTGTTACACTTAACCTTAAAAGTCAGTAAATATTACCTTCATGTGGGATTCAGGCGTAACAATTTAGACAGAGTTTGGGATGGAAATAAACTCCAAGTACAATCTCAGTTTAATGAAGTAATTTCATAGATATTATAAAATGTCAGGCATGTAACTTTATACATTTTCTGTTTATACTGATAAGAAGTATATACAACAGGGAATCTTTTACCGTATTTTCACGTATGATGTCTTAAAGCTTTGTTTCGGAAAGAGACTTTAATTACACATAAATACAATCTTCCCCATAAATAACTAGTTTTATTACTAGTGGAATCAGATAAAGTACAAGTATTGCCTAGAATATACTATGGTGAGGAAGAGCAATTAACAAATGTCTAATAAGACCAGTGAACTAGAACAGTGAACTGAGTGTTGACTAGTCGGCTGGTAAATTCACTCTGCTCCAAGCCGGACACCTAGCTAGGTCACGTGACACTGAACCGGCAAACACCTAACCAAATATACAGTGGCCGGGGGGGGGGGAGATTGGGGTAACAACAGCAAAAAAAATATGTTTAACCATACTTTTGCATGATTGGATTATTCTATATTAATTTACCTCCTTTACATAAAACAGACACATAATAAAACTACACATATACAACCAGATATAAATACATAGTGGTCACATACAGAAATAATTGTACAAACAAGTAATAATAATATAAGGAGGTTCATTTCCAATTTAGCTAATAAAGGAAATGAACGAGGGAAATGAACGATAATTGATAATTAATTACAGTTATCATGAAGGGAATACAAAGGTTCACACACAGACACTAATCTACGCATATAAAAAAGTTCGCAAATACACTTACTCAACTAAATAATTGAACATGCTAATAACTGACATAGGTAAAAATATTAAATTTAAATATATGTTCCAGATTTCCATTGAGTGGCCAGTTCTTGGTGGGGTAACTGGGATAGAGATCTCTCGAGTCTCAGGTAGTCGACGATCGAGTCTGTCCGGGAGGACGTTACTACAGAGCGCAGATTTTCTGCGTGTCCTCCTCTGTAATAACATCTTCATCTGCATACTGGTATTAATACACTTGTGTAGTAATATCATATATGGACAGTGCTTCAAGGCTGGCTAAAACTGCTGACCTCAGGGAAGTGGTGAAGGGCGAATACCTGGATCCACGGACCTGGGGATGCGAAGGTTGAGGATGTGGGGGGGAAGGGGGAGCACCTGCTGTCACACAGGTGGACTCCTGGATCCACGGACCTGGGGATGCGAAGGTTGAGGGTGTGGGGGGGAAGTGGGGAAGTGGGGAGCACCTGGTGTCACACAGGTGAACACCTGGATCCACGGACCTGGGGATGCGAAGGTTGGAGGTGTGGGGGGGGAAGTGGGGAAGGGGGAGCACCTGGTGTCACACAGGTGGACTCCTGGATCCACGGACCTGGGGATGCGAAGGTTGAGGGTGTGGGGGGAAGTGGGGAAGGGGGAGCACCTGGTGTCACACAGGTGAATACCTGGATCCACGGAACTGGGGATGCGAAGGTTGAGGGTGTGGAGGGGAAGGGGGAGCACCTGGTGTCACACAGGTGAATACCTGGATCCACGGACCTGGGGATGCGAAGGTTGGGGGTGTGGGGGGAAGTGGGGAAGGGAGAGCACCTGGTGTCACACAGGTGAATACCTGGATCCACGGACCTGGAGATGCGAAGGTTGGGGGTGTGGGGGGGAAGTGGGGAAGGGGGAGCACCTGGTGTCACACAGGTGAATACCTGGATCCACGGACCTGGAGATGCGACGGTGGGGGGTGTGGGGGGAAGTGGGGAAGGGGGAGCACCTGGTGTCACACAGGTGAATACCTGGATCCACGGACCTGGAGATGCGAAGGTTGAGGGTATGGGGGGGAAGTGGGGAAGGGGGAGCACCTGCTGTCACACAGGTGGACTCCTGGATCCACGGACCTGGGGATGCGAAGGTTGAGGGTGTGGGGGGAAAGTGGGGAAGGGGGAGCACCTGCTGTCACACAGGTGGACTCCTGGATCCACGGACCTGGGGATGCGAAGGTTGAGGGTGTGGGGGGAAAGTGGGGAAGGGGGAGCACCTGCTGTCACACAGGTGGACTCCTGGATCCACGGACCTGGGGATGCGAAGGTTGAGGGTGTGGGGGGAAAGTGGGGAAGGGGGAGCACCTGCTGTCACACAGGTGGACTCCTGGATCCACGGACCTGGGGATGCGAAGGTTGAGGGTGTGGGGGGAAAGTGGGGAAGGGGGAGCACCTGGTGTCACCGGCGAATCTCTAATGAATGAATGAATCTCTTAAATCCATTTCTTTCTCAGGCTTTCTCATCTTATTGATTTTCACACCTAAATTTCATCTTTTCCTTAGCAAAATTATTTACAATAAATTTCACCCACTCTCTTATTAGCTCTCCTTCAGCAGTCCCTCAGCACTCTCTCCTTCAGCAGTCCCTCAGCACTCTCTCCTTCAGCAGTCCCTCAGCACTCTCTCCTTCAGCAGTCCCTCAGCACTCTCTCCTTCAGCAGTCCCTCAGCACTCTCTCCTTCAGCAGTCCCTCAGCACTCTCTCCTTCAGCAGTCGCTCACCACTCTCTCCTTCAGCAGTCGCTCAGCACTCTCTCCTTCAGCAGTCGCTCAGCACTCTCTCCTTCAGCAGTCGCTCACCACTCTCTCCTTCAGCAGTCGCTCAGCACTCTCTCCTTCAGCAGTCGCTCACCACTCTCTCCTTCAGCAGTCGCTCAGCACTCTCTCCTTCAGCAGTCGCTCACCACTCTCTCCTTCAGCAGTCGCTCAGCACTCTCTCCTTCAGCAGTCGCTCACCACTCAACTTCTCTTACTCTCCACATACTCCACGACTCCGTTCATCACTTTTGTATTACACAAGCCTCTCGCATGCCAACGTTTTCTCCCTTACCACCTACATAACGTCTTCATTCCACCAGTCGCTCCCCTTTCCTCCTGATCCTCTTTCCTACACACACAAACTTCTGATACACACTAATCACCCCCTCCCCCCACATTATCTATACTCTAGTTCATCTTTTCCCAATAACTGTTTATATCTACACCTAACTACGTCTTTAATTTATTTATTTTTACTTTTGTCTTACCCACTTATGCCATTTTCCTTCTACACTATCTACCTCTTAATTACATTGTAGCTACAACTAGATAATGATCTGATATATGTCTCTCCCTTTAAAAACATTCATATCCTGACATCTACCTATCAACTTTTCATCTACAAATATATATTCCAACAAACTGCTATCAATACGTCCAATAACATGCTTATTTATTCTTTTTCTAAAATATCGTTTTACCTATTATCTAATATCTTTTTATGCATATCTCAGATTTTCCCATTATCATTTCAATCGTTTACAAATGTGGATCCACTTGTACCTATAGGTGGACCCCACGTGAACATACCCTTTCATATATATATATATATATATATATATATATATATATATATATATATATATATATATATATATATATATATATATAATATATATTATATATATATATATATAATATATATTATAGGGAAGTACCACCTCTATAGCTGGAATGGGGACCCTCATCCTCAGAGAAGACAATAAACGTACCTCAGGGAAAACTCAAGGTTCTCCCCGGAGCTGTTTGAATATTTTCTTCTCCTACCACTCCCTATATTTATATTCTATGTGAACATTTATTAATAAACAAAATACATTTACAGAAAAAAACATAAACATGAATACAATGGCACAATGTATCAAAGATGATGAATTTCCTCCAGCTCCTCCGAGGCTGGACGTGAACCAAGTATGCAGCAAGCATTTCCCCTCTGGATGGCGACGCTGAGGCGCTGGAACATGAAAGTGGCTGCCCTTGGGTCCCTGGTGGTGTCGATGAGTCTGGAACCCAATTCTTTAAGGAAACGTGTGGCATTTTTTCCCCATGATCCCAAGGTCTCTGATCCCACTGGGACAAATTGATACTGTTGGCTAATGTCCCTGTACTTGCTGATCTTGTACTCCTCCCTGTGGTCAGCAGCTCCTCCCTGTCGCCCCACACTGTGATGGATATAGGTTTCAGCCAGTGTGGACACACAGGTATAGTCCCATGCTAAGAGCTTGCCATTCTTCCAAGGATAGATGGTGATCCCGTCGGGGCGGTTTGCTGGGTTGTGGGTATTGTTTGCTGCAAGTGATCGTGGCTCCCTCTCGGCAGGGCATCCAGCTGTAGCAAGGGTTCTCTTAATGATGTCGTTGACCTCATTGTGTCTTGCATGCCAGCCCTTGGTTTTGGAACAGTTAAGACCATGTAGACCGTATTGGTCTGCTTGCACTTCGCCACAAATACACATATATTCTGTGTGAATTGGGGCAGCAAGGCGCAGAGCCACTGCAATACGGAGGGTCTTAGGGTCGAGTCGCGTTCCCATTGCCGATATGGGAACTGTTTGGAGGAAGTCCCCGGAGTGAGGTGCACTCACAGCCTGGAGACGGGCAATCTCCCTATCTGATGTTGCAGCCCTGAGCATGTTGGCAAGCACCTTTTCAGCAATTGGGCTATCCCAGCTTGACTGTTTGTGAGCCAGTGCTGCACTAGGGTTTGGTGCTGGAGCAGCAAGAGTCTCCCATTCGGTGATGGCACTGACATAGCTAGGGTCTTCTATTCCTGCTGAGTCACTGAGGGTGTCAGGAAGAATTTGTCTTATCAACTCGTTTGATGCAATGGAAGAGGACAGGAAAGCTGGTAGAGCAATCTGGGAGGATCTGCGTACTCCTAGCCCTCCAAGCCTGACCGGAAGTGAGGCTTGCAACCACTGTCCATCGTCAAGGGAAAGATTCAATACACTCTCTAGCATGGCCTTCAGGAGAGAGTCATATTCCTTGAGTTTTGGACTGCTGAAGGCTGGGGAGCATCTCAGAAAATAGGTAAGTTTTGGGGTTGACAGGCACCTGGTGAGTAGGTAGAAGGCATCGTGTGTGTCAATGTCTTTCATCCTGCTTTCCATCGTCCGGAGGTCTGAGACTTTTTTTCCTAGGATCAGATCGATGGCATTGGACCCAAGAGGAGCACCGAGGAGAGTGCTATTGGCTGGATCAATGGCTCGTGCTCCTGGTAAAACGGTACTAATATTCTGGATCAACTGTTGATTGGTAGAAACTATTTCACATTGGTGGGGTTTAAAGAGAGTCCCAGGCTTTCTCCCATGTCTTTAATTTTACTGATGTCCTCCAGGAGAGATTCTGTTGTGCCAGCTAGGGTACCGTCGTCCAGGAACCAGATATTGAGCTCGCTGGAGAGTGCCTCCGTGACTTCCTTGATGACCAAACAAAATAGAAAGGGGGCGAGAGGGTCCCCCTGTTGCACGCCCTCACACGAGTCAATTTCATGGTCCCCAAACAATAGTTTGGAAGTCACACTATAACACGATTCTATGAAGGGATAAAGGGAAGGGAAGTTTCTATAAACTGCTTGGAGAGCAGCATCCCTTCTGACTGAGTTGAAAGCATTGGCAAAGTCCAATTTGACCAAGGCTTTTTCATAGGACATGTTTTTGATATATACTCGTGCTGCGTGGGCAGCTGCTTCACAGCCCTGTTGAACGCCGAAACCGAGCTGAGTTGGTTTCAGCATTGCAGCAGCCTCTTGACTCACCCTTCTTACTGCAGCCTTGGCGACTAGGCGCCGAAGGGTGTTACCCACTGCAATGGGCCTGATTCCGCCATCCTTTTTCCGGAGGGCACACAATGAGGCACCAAAGAAAAAGGGTCTGATGGCCTCTGGGACACCGCCAGCCAGGCACAGGTTGGAAAATTTGGTGAGTTCAGACAGCAGCCTCTCTGAAACCTCACCAAGTCCTGGATTGAGTATTTGTTTTAAGTGTTGAGGCCTTAAACCGGTGAAACCTCCTGCTGAATCCTGTAGAAATGACATAGCAGCTTTATACACATCAGCATCCTGTAAGGTTAGATGTTCTTCGCCTGCTGCAATGTCAGGGAGGTCAATGTTGGTACTGGGAGCCCTGGGTGGATGTTTGTCCTTCAGAGCTTGCGCCGTGCTGACGTCCTTGGGAGCGATGGTATCCTCACTGGTTATAAGTCTCAAGGCTCCAATAGTATTACCCTCTTCTATTTTTTTGCTAATTTGGGCTCTGATTTTTGAGGTGTCGGGTGTCCTGTTGTTGGCATTTGCCCGGCGGGTGTTTGTCGCCCTAGGGGGGAGACGGACGAGGTTGTCATCCCTTGGGAATGCATTTATTGCCCTAATAACATGTGTTGCTAGTGACTTGTCCCTCCTTGGTGGGACAGCCAAACAGGCATTGCCAAAAAGCAGCAAGTTATGCCAGGAGCTGTTGTTTGAAGGAGCATCGTTGACTTTCTTCAGAAGGTCAGTGAATTTGCTAGCAGCTTGAGGGCGAGCTGCTTTGGGGATGTGTGTCAGAGTCCTGGTGGATGTTAATTTGATTGCAGATTTGAGGTCCTCTGTAGAGGTGAAGTCACGGTAGCTGTCAGCCCTGTCTGCTGGGGGAGGCTGTTGGTTGTTCTCATTTGGAGCTCTCCTGGAGCCTAGGCATCTATTGTGTGCACGGATGTTGCCAGATGTGGGATTGAGTGCACATTCCCTGTGGCACACCCGGCAAATGCCTCGTGAACGACAGCTTTGGCTCTGTCGTGAAGATTCCTGGGAACCCGCGACTACTTGTGACATTGCTGATATCGTGGGGGTGGGAGGGCGCCAGCTGTGGGGTGACGGGTGAAGGGCAGCATGGATGCATGGGTGATGAGGGTGGGGGAATAGCGAGCGGCGGAACTTGTAATTGGTGGGGCACTAAACGGCAACACCCTTGGTCAGGAAGTCATTGGGCCTAGGCTGGGATGAGGGGAGGGGATCTGGGATGGGGGAGGGGGGAGGGAGTGGACCTGTGTGTTCGCTCAAGACGCACATCACTGACTAACTTTGCTAATTGTTATACACTTATTGTTCCATTTAGAAAAAAACCCTCGCCATTTGGCACACTAATCACCATGCTCACACTATTAACCGAGGTGTTCTGTTCACCATCCAATGACCATGTCGTGGGCGGCCACTTCCTTCCCCAACCCACGACCCCGGCCGAACAGATGTAAACAAAACCTCCTCCACACTCCACTGCCAGGATCCCCTCACCACCGCTACTTCCCAAATCCCAACATGCACACTGCACTTTCACTGATACAGAAGCAATGGTCCGATGTAGAGGTTTGTCACAACTCTGTGATCTCCGGTCGATACTCACGATGATGTCTGCCGAAACTGGCCCGCGTAAACCATGTTGGTTCCTGGTTTACACACACAATGTATGGAGCACCACACACTGGCTCCCTCCCTCCACGCAGGCAAACGCATATATATACATATATTTATATATACATATATATACATATATATATATACATATATATACATATATATATATACATATATATATATATATATATATATATATATATATATATATATATATATATATGGCGTGCCGAATAAGTAAAACTGGTAAATTTTTTTCAATTATGTTAATATAAAAATTAATGGTTTTGTACCAAAAGAATCTTAGGAAACTTGCTTAACCTTAATATATAAAGCGCAATTTAATTTAGCTTAATCCAGCTAAATATGTTTTATATAGGTATAAAATAACACACACAATGAAACATTTTTTTTTCGTTAGGTTCAAAATGATTTTTGCGAAATTATGGCATACACAAATTTTCGCTTGCCCTATTAGGCAAGAAGTGCGTTGCTATTTAAGTCAAAATCGCAAGTTTTACCTTTTCGGCACCACACACACACACACACACACACACACACACACACACACACACACACACACTCACACACACACACACACACAGCATGTGTAGTCCCAATTTTTAAAAAAAGGAGACAGACAAGAAGCGCTAAACTATAGACCAGTGTCACTGATATTTATAGTATGCAAAGTCATGGAGAAGATTATCAAAAGAGTGATGGAGCACCTAGAAAGAAATGAGCTTTTCAACAACAGCCAACATGGTTTCAGAGACTAGAAATCCAGTGTCACAAACCTACTGGAGTTCTATGCCAAGGTGACAGTAGTAAAACAAAAGAGAGAGGGGTGGGTAGATTGCATTTTCATGAACTGTAAGAAGGCGTTTGACACAGTTCCACACAAAAGATTAGTGCAAAAACTGGAGGACCAGGCAGGGATAACAGGGAAGGCACTACAATGGATCAGGGAATACTTGTCACGAAGACAGCAGCGAGTCATGGTACTTGGCGAGGTGTCAGAGTGGGCGCCTGTGACGAGTGGGGTTCCACAGGGGTCAGTCCTAGGACCAGTGCTGTTTCTGATATTTGTGAACGACATGACGGAAGGAATAAACCCCGAAGTGTCGCTGTTTGCAGATGATGTGAAGCTGATAAGAATTCAATCGGACGAGGAACAGGCAGAACTACAAAGGGATCTGCACAGGCTGCAGGCTTGGTCCAGCAATTGGCTCCTGGAGTTCAACCCCACCAAGTGCGAAGTCATGAAGATTGGGGAAGGGCAAAGAAGACCGCAGACGGAGTACAGTCTAGGGGGGCCAGAGACTATAAACGTCACTCAAGAAAAAAGATCTTGGGGTGAGTATAACACCAGGCACATCTCCTGAAGGGCACATCATCCAAATAACTGCTGCAGCATTTGGGCGCCTAGCAAACCTAAGAACAGCATTCCGCCATCTTAATAAGGAATCGTTCAGGACCCCGTGCACTGTGTACGTTAGGCCCATATTGGAGTATGCGGCACAAGTTTGGAACCCACATCTAGCCAAGCATGTAAATAAACTAGAGAAAGTGCAAAGGTTTGCAGCAAGACTAGTCCCAGAGCTAAGGGGTATGTCCTACGAGTTGAGGTTAAGGGAAATCAAGCTGACGACACTGGAGGACAGGAGAGAAAGGGTGGACATGATAACGACATATAAAATACTGAGAGGAATTGACATGGTAGACAAAAACAGGATGTTCCAGAGATGGGACACTGCAACAAGGTAACACAGCTGGAAGGTGAATAAACAGATAAATCACAGGGATGTTAAGAAGTATTTCTTCGGTCACTGAGTAGTTAGGAAGTGGAACAGTTTGGGAAGCGATGTAGTTGAGGCAGGATCCACTCATAGCTTTAAGCAGAGGTATGATAAAGCTAATGGTGCAGTGTGAGTGACCCAGTAGCGGCCAATGAAGAGGCGGGGCCAGGAGCTATGACTACTCCTGCAACCACAACTAGGTGAGTACACACACACACACACACACACACACACACGCATATATATATATATATATATATATATATATATATATATATATATATATATATATATATATATATATATATATATATATATATATATATATATATATATATATATATATATATATATATAATTAGTGTGTGTACTCACCTAACTGTGTTTTCAGGGATTGAATCATAGCTCCTGACTCCGCCTGTTCACTGATCGCTACTAGGTCCACTCTCTCCCTGCACCATCAGCTTTGTCATGCCTGTTCTTAAAGC
>NW_027198695.1:0-40839 GCF_038502225.1 Cherax quadricarinatus
AGATTACATGGTGAGTTTAAATATGTGGCCTGTAGTTATAACTTTTCTCTTGACATATGCAAGACATCACCATCCCTGTAGAAGCCATTATTAGATGTACTAGTCATTATATTTTGTTGTTGCAGAAGTACTATGAAGATTCTATGTTCAATAAAGCCTAGAGATAAGGCCTGTGTTTCTATCACAACAATTTATTGAACATAGAATCCTGGGCTACCTGGTGGTGATCCTGCGCTAGACTACATCACAACATGGAGCGTTTACTGAAACCTGAGAGGCTAGACTGTGACCCCAGCTTATCAACGGCTGCTCAGGAATGGAAGCACTGGTTTAAGACTTTCGAAAACTTCTTGGGAGCCCTTCCTAAAGAAGATCTAGATAAACTAAGTCTGCTCATCAATTTTGTGTCACCTAAGATATATGAGGCTATTTCTGAGTGTAATACCTACGAAGATGCTATCAAAACCCTCAAGTCTCAGTATATTAAACCTACAAATGAAATCTTTGCACGCTATCGCCTTGCAACTCGCCGCCAGCAGATTGATGAGTCCTTAGAGGAATACTTTCAAGCACTGAAAATTTTAGGTAAGGACTGTCACTTCCAAGCAGTGACAGCTGCTCAGTATTGTGAAGAGTCCATCAGGGATGCTTTTATCAGTGGCCTGCAATCACCAATAATAAGGCAGCGTTTATTGGAGAATAAAACTCTCGACTTAGCCGCTGCCTTTGACCAGGCAAGAGCTCTAGATTCAGCCCAGAAGAATTCTGAAGTATACAGTACCACTCAGCCTTCTCGAGTGGTAAGTGCTGCAATTCCTGACCAAGACTCTTGCAATGAAGTTACTGGGGAACCTGCCTCAGTGACAGCAGCAGCAGGTACGGTGTGTTTCTTTTGTGGTTTTTCAAGACATCCACGTCCAAAGTGTCCTGCTCGTGAAGCAATGTGCCATAAATGCCACAAGAAAGGTCACTTTGCTAAAGTATGTCGTGCTAATGCATCAACAAGAGCTAGTGCCTCCACACATTCCAGTGATCATGCGACTCTAGCAACAGTGACTTCTGCGGCTACTCCAAATTCACTGTCAAAGGCAGTTGTGAAAGTATTCATCAAAGGAACAGAAGTAGATGGTCTTATTGATAGTGGCAGCTCAGAGAGTTTCATCAACCTTGACTTAGTTAAACGGCTCTCCTTGACTCTACATCACTCATCAGGTACCGTTTCCATGGCATCAACATCTCTCTCTATTCAGACCTTAGGGTTTTGTAAGGTAAATCTCAGAGTTAATGGAAAGGATTATCAAGATGTACATTTAGCTATTCTGCCACAACTGTGCTCTGATGTTATCCTTGGTCAGGACTTTCAGAAGCTGCATGGTAGTGTCACCTTAACATATGGAGGTGAACTGCCTCCTCTTGTTGTCTGTGGACTTAGCACTTTAAGGGTAGACCCACCAAAGCTGTTTGCAAATCTTACCGCGGATTGCCATCCTATATCAGCTAAGTCACGCCGCTATTCTTATGAGGATCGGATGTTCATTGAGAAAGAAACTCAGAGGCTGCTGAAGGAGGGTATTATAGAACCGAGTGATTCCCCTTGGCGTGCACAGGTTGTTGTTGTTAAAGATGGTTATAGGAAACGGAGACTGGCTATCGATTACTCTGAGACAATCAACAAATTTACACTTCTTGATGGGTACCCTCTACCTCGAATTGACGATACAGTGAACAAAATTGCTCAGTACTACGTGTTTAGCACAATTGATCTGCAGAGTGCCTATCATCAAGTCCCTATAAGGAATGAAGATAAACCATACACAGCGTTTCAGGCTAGTGATGGCCTGTATCAGTTTACCAGAGTCCCTTTTGGAGTCACCAATGGGGTAGCCTGCTTCCAACGAATTATGGATTCACTCATTCAGGAAGAGCAACTCATGGGAACTTACGCGTATTTAGATAATGTTACCATTTGTGGCAAGACCCAGGAGGAACATGATGCAAACCTTGATAAGTTTTTGGAAGCCGCCAAGAAGAAAAATATCAGTTACAATGAGGAAAAGTGCACTTTTTCAACTAAAAGGCTTAGCATCCTTGGTTATGTAGTGGAAGGAGGTTCAATATTCCCAGACCCTGAACGACTACGACCTCTACGGGAACTTCCAATGCCTCAAGACAAAAAGTCACTCCGAAGAACTCTTGGTCTCTTTGCTTATTACTCACAATGGATCTACAACTATTCAAGTAAAGTCCGCCCATTGAGTGCTACCACATTTCCTGTGACAAAGGAAGCAGAAGCCGCTTTCCATACTCTCAAACAGGACATTGAAAACTCAGTAGTTCAAGCCATTGATGAGTCCCTACCATTCGAAGTGGAAACGGATGCATCTGACATTGCCATTGCTGCAGTCTTATCTCAGGCAGGACGACCAGTAGCCTTCTTTTCGAGAACTTTTCAAGGATCAGAGAAATGTTATGCTGCTGTAGAAAAGGAAGCCCAGGCCATCATAGAAGCAGTTCGCCACTGGAGGCATTATTTAACTGGTAGACATTTCACCATAAGGACTGACCAACGGTCCGTGATGTATATGTTCGACAAGAGGCACAAAAGTAAGATAAAGAATGACAAGATATTACGCTGGAGGATGGAACTATCGTGTTATGACTTTGATATTCTGTACCGACCGGGTCAAGAGAACATCTCACCTGATGCATTCTCTAGGTCCCACTGTGGAGCAGCATGTCATGATTTGCAATCACTCTCAGCTCTCCACAAGGCTTTGTGTCACCCAGGAGTTACACGCCTGTACCATTTTGTCAAATCAAAGAACATGCCCTACTCAGTGGAAGATGTGCGACAAGTGATCAGAGCATGCAGAGTATGTGCAGAGTGCAAGCCAAACTTTCATCAGCCAGAGAAGACTCATCTCATAAAATCCACCCAGCCTTTCGAAAGATTGAATATAGATTTCAAAGGACCTCTACCAAGCACAAATCAGAATAGGTATTTCCTTAACGTAGTAGATGAATATTCAAGGTTTCCCTTTGTATTCCCCTGTGCAAATATGGCTGCTTCAACTGTTATTAGTTGTCTTTCACAGTTGTTCTCTATTTTTGGTATGCCAGCTTATATCCATTCAGACAGGGGATCCTCGTTCATAAGTAACGAACTTCAGGAGTTTTTGGCTAGCAAAGGTATTGCCTGCAGCAGAACAACAAGCTACAACCCTCAAGGCAATGGTCAAGTGGAGCGGTTCAATGGTACTATATGGAAGGCAGTTACAATGACATTGAAGTCGCGCAATCTACCTGTTCAACACTGGCAAACTGTCCTACCTGATGCTCTTCACTCTATTAGATCACTGCTGTGCACAGCTACTAATGCAACCCCTCATGAAAGACTCCTCAACTATTCACGTCGTTCCTCTACGGGAGCCTCCGTGCCCACTTGGTTATGTCATCCTGGACCCGTTCTCCTGAAGAGTCACCGTAGGATGAACAAGACGGATCCTTTAGTGGAAGAGGTAGAGCTCCTGCAAGCTAATCCACATTACGCCCACATTCGCTACCAAAATGGTGAAGAGACTACAGTATCTACAAGACATTTAGCCCCAGTTGAAATCCCTATTAGTGTGGAATCTCAAGATACACCAATAGATGTGAAAGATGCTTCGTTTTCTCCTGGAAAGCCCCTTGAGACTACCCCTATGGAAATAGAGGATTCTGCTCCAGCAGTTAATCAAACCCCGCTGGAAAATATCGAACCTGGTGAAGAGGCTCAAGGGCTACGAAGGTCGGGACGTGTACGTCGCCCACCTAACAGTTTGGGAGATTCCTGTCTCTGATATTTTAGAAGGGGGAGATTGTAGTGATACTGGTCCTGTGGGGAGCAGCAGCAGGATAATACTGCACCACCTCTAGGGGCCCTTAACAACAACAACAGTTTGGTGTATGTCATGGGCGCCAACACATGGTGTGTGATTCTCTCCTACTTTATCCATTTATCAGTGATGCAGATTACATGGTGAGTTTAAATATGTGGCCTGTAGTTATAACTTTTCTCTTGACATATGCAAGACATCACCATCCCTGTAGAAGCCATTATTAGATGTACTAGTCATTATATTTTGTTGTTGCAGAAGTACTATGAAGATTCTATGTTCAATAATGCCTAGAGATAAGGCCTGTGTTTCTATCACAACAAGTTGTTCTAAATTCATTAATTTTATCGCACTCCAGTACATAATGACGCAGGGTGTGACAATAGTCCATCTGGCAAAGTTTACATTTCGTTTGGTCTACATCTGGTGGTGGTGATTTAACCTGTCAAAGATACTTGTAACCCAGCCGGAGCCGGGCAGTAGACATCCAAGAGTCTGCTTATTTTGTTGGATGCACCATAGACATGTGGCTCCTCCTGCATGATAGAGTGATGATAGATGGACTCACTGGTGTCAGTCTCCCTGAGCCTTAAGTCCATAAAATTCAGTTGAAGTTCTTTTCGTATTATTGTTCTCAAACTACTACATGACAAGCCAAGATTGTAATCTACTCCCTCTTTGAAAGCATACAGCTTAGCCAATTTATCAGTTCTATCATGCATCTGAAGACCAATGTGAGATGGAATCCACAGCATGTGCACTCTGACTCCACTGTCCACAATACTACCATACCTGTGTCTGGCTTCTGACACAAGCGTGCCACAATTTATGCTTAATGAGTTGAGAGCATTTATGGATGACAGAGAATCAGTTACAATTAAACTGTCAATCTTTGATACATAGATGCATTTCAGTGCAAGGAGTATGGCAAACAGTTCTGTCTGAAGGGTAGAGGCCCAATTGTTGATGCGTGCTCCAATTTCTTTAAGAGAGCCATCACTCTGTATGACAACAGCAGCACTACCAGCTGCACCAGTGGATTGGTGAACAGAACCATCAGCGTAAATAAATTGCGAGAGTGTGTGCTGTGTGACTAAGTTATCAATACAGCTTAAGGCCTCATGTTTGGCTTCAAGGCGAAGTTTTGGTTGTGATTTAAGAAGTAGTTTGGGGGGAAATGGAGGAATGGTAGTTTGGAATGGGGTAATATTCCATGGAGCGGAGAAGTGCCGCTGTTGCCTTACTTGACATAGATCATTTATCTGATTCATGCGGAGGTCGGTTCCAGTTTTTTCGATCCATCTGGAGGAGTGTTCACCAGTGCTGAGGAAAGTTTGGAGGGCTTCAGTGCAGGGGTTTGAATGAGCTTGCCTGAGCATATTGACCCCAATTAGGATATTTCTTTCAGTAACACGATCTCTGATGCTTGGAATATCAAGTTCTTTTTGCATATTTAAAATTTTGGCAGTACGAGGGCATCCTAAAATGATCCTCATTGCTTCGTTCTGCAGTTTTTCCAGCCCTCCAAGCTTCCAGTCAGACACGAGTGCAATTAGTGGCGCAGCATAATCAACCAATAATCTAATATAAGCAAGATACATCATTTTCACAATTTTAACATTAGCACCATAACTGGGGTGAAACCCAGCCACAACTCTAAGTGCTCTTAGTCTTTCTTTGTATTGGCGACAAAGTCTTGTTACAACAGGTCCAAGTAGTGGAACCTCGAAGCCTAGATACCTGTATCTGCTTACATATTCTAGAAGAGACCCATCATGCAACTGGATCTGACGAACTGTGCCTCTCTGTCGAGGAGGACGCCTATTGAGTATCTTTGTTTTATCAGTAGAGATTATCAACCCCAGGTCCTGACACGAGGCTAGTACATGATTAAGAATGTTTTGGGTGTTGGAGAATCCGGTGGTGTGAATCATTATATCATCAGTAAAACTAATCACATAATGATGGGGCTGGCTAGGCATAGCATTAAGTAATGCATTAATTAGAATATTGAACAGTGTGGGACTGAGCACACCTCCCTGTGGGGTTCCTAATTCAAAGTCTTTAGTTACACTTCTATGTCCCTGGAACAACACAGACGATTTTCTGTTTGACAGGTAGCCTTTAATCCAGCGGAGAAGCCATCCTCCAACATCCATTCTGGCAAGTTCACTAATGATTACATGTCGGTTCGCTACATCGAAAGCGGATTTAAGGTCAAGGAAGGTAGTGTATGAGCTGTCAGTGTGCAGAGTGAGAAATGTGGCTATGCAATGATGCACGCTCCTTCCATGCATGAAACCATGTAACCGGGGAGACAAAAATTGTTTGATTCTGTATTTGAGACGATTAAGAATCATTCTCTCAAATGTTTTACACAAGCAGCTAGTAAGAGATATTGGGCGAAATGCATTTTGTTGATTGGGCTTAGGAATTGGAATGATGAGGCTGTTGGTCCAAGATTGAGGGAGCTCCCCAGTTACATAGCTCATGTTATATAATTCAAGTAATGGATTACCTGGTACTCGACACAGCAATCTGAGTATGTTGTAAGTAATACCATCCTCACCAGGTGACGTGGAGTTGCCCTTAATTAGTGCTGCATCAAGTTCATAATTAGTGAAGTGACACTATCCCTCGCACTCACCTCTCCGCTTTTATTACACTCATCACTATCATCACATGTATCACTTCCCTCATCATTATGACCAGTGATACATACACCATTATCAACAACCGGGTCATCTCCACACTCAGTATCTATCAATACATTACACTCATCAATTTGACTATCATGATGGTCTTCACTGCCCTTATCATCTTCACTGTGATTGTAAACACCACTCTCAGATTCATCGTTTTTGTAATTATTAACACCACTGCAATCATCAGTTTGTTCATCATCACCACACTCATTTTCATAATGGCTGACAATCTGTGGGTTGATGTACTCATTTGCAACCTCTGTAAGTTTTTCCTCGTGGTGCTCAGCATGTTGTTTCAAACACCATTGTTGCTTCTCCAGTACTGTTATGCGCAGCTGCATGTTGTGTACCACCCTAGCAAGACTAGCGTCATCTGGAGGTATGAAGTCCCGATCAGCTGAGCCAGGTGGCTGACTGACAGCTGACTCAGCCAGACAGATGGTGTCAACACCAGCAGCATTACTAGTGTTGATAGCAGACGTGATCGTGCTCTGTTGATGTACTCCCAGAGTGACTCGCTCAACCATATTGTCTGAGTTCAGGCATGGGTCAGTATTCAGACATGAAGTATCTGGTAGGCCTATTGCCTCATCATGGGGGGTGATGGGTGAGGCGGGAGCCCTGCGGCTGGCGATGTGGGCAGCTTTCGCTCTGCAGTCAGCATGAGCAGCTGTGACTCCTGGAGTCTTACAATTGATACATTCTAATGCAACGGTCTGGTGTTTCTTGATCATATCATAGCACTGGTGAGAAGGATGGGCCTTGGCACACACTGCACACCAGTGTGACTTACTAAAGCATTTAAAAGCAATGTGACCCCAGCGCTGACACTTGTAGCATCTACGGTGAGGTGGTTTGTACAAAGCTATTTTGTAACTCCTGTTAAGCGCTGCACGAGAGTAGATATATGATGGTGGAGTCCCTTGGCCAATCCACTCAGCCAATATCAGATCATTTGGAAGTCGACGAGGGTTTGCAACTTGATCTGACAACAGGAATTTAGGATCCAAGTACTTATTGACATTGTGGATAACAATAAGCACTTTAGGTGATCTTGGTGGGGCAGCTTGGAGTTGGATGTTAGCATATTTATGAGTAAGAAGTTTTTCTATGAATGTTGGGTCGTTAGTAACAAAAACGTAATTATCCTCGTCATGACGAAAGCGAATCCGAAGGTTTTTTTCTGGGTTGTCTAATGAAGCTTCGTAAAACCATCTAAACTTGACCTCAAACTCAGTGTTAGCAGGGAAATCAAGCCTAACCGTTCTGCAATGGTTGTTGTTGCTCTCGTTGTTTCTTGCAGCAAGCCTCCTTTGAAATCCTCTTTCTTTTTTCAAAGCTCCCTTACTTCTAAAACGTACGAATTCGCCTTCACCATCATTTACTTCGTTCACATCCATAGGTCACTTTTAGTTCAGCTGCTTGAGATGGAAGAGTTAGTCTGTTACTTTTGGGTCAGCGAAACCGCCTTTATTCCATAAGAGAGAAGGGACAAGGAAGGGATATTCACCTCGCTAGACACAGGCAATATGGGTGTAGTGGCCTGCGGGTCGCAGTGCGATTTTCAAGGTCATTCACTGGGCCCACAGTCGTCTCGAGAGTTACCAACACTGTACTACTTGTTAATTACTCCAAACCCGCAGCACTTAACACATCTAGCACACGTGTCTTGGAATGACAGACAAATTTTCACTACATAAGAACTAGTTCTCACAACACCGAAGGTACGGCCGGAACACTGTAGAACGTTCACAAAGGCATTCTGTAACTTGGCCTTCACTGGCTGGCTTGGAGCGCTGTTTAGCCTGGATCAGCTAAACTCGCCCTTATCCCATATGTAGATAATGGCGACGAGTTAAGGGATACCGGTGAATAGGAAAGTCGAGGAAGGGACATTCACCTCACTAGACACACGCAGTATGGGTGTAAGTGGCATGCGGGTCTTATAGTGCCATTTTCAAGGTCACCCAGCAGGCCAGACATTCCTCACTCATTTTAAGCCTACGTAGGTACTGATGGTAGCACAATTGCCTAAGTCAGTGAAATCCACTCGTGCAAATAGTTACAACAAATCTGCAGCACTTAACACTTCTAGCACAAACTTACTATGTTTATAGGTGAACCTCTGGCATGTCCCACTTAAAAAGTTAGTACTGCAATGCTCGTTAAATTGTTCTTAACTAAGCCACTACAGGAAACACTGGTATGCCAGCAGCACTGTAGAACGTATACGTAGACATGCTGGGCCTTGGAATGCTGCTTTCAAGCCTGCTGGAATGTGCTAGCTAAGCCCGTGTCAACCACTTGGATATTTGCTTGTAGCAGGCAGGTAGGCACACAGGAGACATATTCGTAAGATGAATGGAGTGCGGCACGGAGGACTGACACGGGCACTCAAGCATTTATGTGGTCTGGCAAAAACCGCCTCTAGACCATAAGTAAATAGAGGCGAATGGCTGAGTTCCAAATCGAGGAAGGAGGGGAGACAGGCGAGGTGGAGTGAAGGTGTAGCCTCCTACAGCCACTTCAAATCAACATGTTTGTGTTTCACTAGGTATATCACTGGTCACAGTTCACACACAAGAGTTCCAGCAGCAATTCAGCTGCACTCCAACGATATTTGTTGCATGATGAGTTATCAGTCGGGTGAGATGAACAGTTCTGATATAGAAGGCCTAGGACCTCACTCAACACACACGTCTAGAGTGGCTATCTAACAGATATCACAAGGGTTACTTCGGGTTGGAAGAAATAAGAGTGGGCCTGCAGGAGCTAATTGTCCAACTGCAGACCAGCCAACCCATTACATCTAGGAATACCATGTCTACAGACCCCAGTGCACCTGTCAAGTTCCACAAAAGGAAACTTTATCCCAATATCAATAATCATAAGTCTCCTACTAAACAGGGTTACGTAGGCACATATCAAGTGACAGGGGCCAGTAATAGTGGTACTCCACATCAAAGCAAGAGGAGGAAGTACCACAATAATGGTAGCCCAGTTGATAAGAGGTCAGGCAAAGAAAGGAGAGATTGTATCTTCTGCAACGGTACTCATTTCTCTAAGAACTGTAATGCCTATAATTCATGGGATGTTAAAGTGGAAAGATTGGAAGAGCTTGCTAGATGTATCAGGTGTCTAGGAAATCATAATGTAAGGGATTGCCATGCTAACTTGCACCATTGTTATCAGTGTAACAAGGGAAGACACCACATAGCTATGTGTAAGGGCGGATCTAATCGTAATGATGGTAACAATAGTACTGATAGTGATAATAACCCGGACACAACAGTAGCCAACGTAAAGATTGCAGCTAATGTCGGTAATGATGGCCTAGCTGAGGTAGCTTTACCTGTGTTGGATGTAGTGATTAATGATAAACGGCGTAAATCCAAAACTGTAACAGCATTACTGGATCAGGGATCACAACGTACCTTCATAAAACGTAATTGCCTTAATGGGATGAAGGTACAAATGGGAGATCCTGCTATACTCAAGTTATCTGGCTTTCTCTCGAATAAGAAGGCCCAGTCATACGACACTGTTTATGTAACTGTCAGGCTGGGCAATGAGAGAAAACATATTAATGCCGTATGTGGATAGGCTCCCAGAGAAAATATCTACAATAGGGCTTGGTAACGCTACTGAAAGGCTTTCAAGTAAGGTAAATTTGGCACCTTCTGGTGTAAATAATGATTCTGTGGGGCCAATAGATATTTTGATTGGTAGTGACCATTATGCCACCTTTGTAAAGGGTATGACAAAGAAATGTGGAGTCACCCTTCTAAGGACCACAGGAGGTCACGTGATGCATGGCAGGCTTCCTCGTACTGATAATGAATGACTGGAGGAAGCCATAAATACAGTTACGGTGTGTCTTGCTCATGAAATATCACCCCAGTATAAATATACTTCAATAGAGGATGAAGTTCAACTAACCAGTATTATAATGGTACTTAGTTGAGTGGAGTGACTTCCATTAGTTTCTTTTTCTTGAAATACCAGACGTTACTGTGAATTTCATATAACCTGTAGTTACCAGCGGTCGCAATATACACAACGAGAAGCAATTATTACTACAGAAAAAGCATCCTTCCTCCAAAATTTCCACCAGTCAACTATAGTGATAATATAGCATTTATTGTGGTGGACACGGAAAAAAAATAGAAAAGCTAGATACAGCGATTGATAAACAAGGGTTGTTGGACAATAAAGCAGACTGTAAACGGATGGGGTTGTAGGCGCCCTTATAAACACAAACATTAAATATATATCAGGAACGTGCACGGTAAGCTGTCCAATATACAAAAACAGTTAGAAACAGAAATACAAATAGCTAGAGCTTCATTTAAGGAGGTTATTAATAGAATATTCAAGAGGTTGCTAGTAGAATTGCAGTAAATCAACCATTCAAATCATTATGAAGCTGTGTGTAGTCTGTGGTCAGTCAAACAAACGGGCTTCCACATGGATAAATTGTCATTTTTGTGGAAATTGGTGTCATGCCCCTTGTGCAGATATCCAAGAACTAGCTACAAGCAGTATTAAAACAGGGAAATGTTTTTGGGTATGCCCAAATGAGATAAATCTGTGGACTAAAATCACAAGGGTATTAAAAGAGGACAACATCAAAGCTGCTTTCATAGAAAACCTGGAAGCTTTCTACAACAGATGGGAACATAAAAAGTCTGGGCTGAATGGTACTGCCCTTGATACTGGCCATGTAGTCAGAAACTGTAAGGCTGGAGATGAAGTCCTGGTAGTCAGTAAATGTGGGGCTGATAGTGCTGTCCTGGGAGACAGTAATGGTGAAGCTGGAGGTGCTGTCCTGGGAGACAGTAATGGTGAAGCTGGAGGTGCTGTCCTGGGAGACAGTAATGGTGAAGCTGGAGGTGCTGTCCTGGGAGACAGTAATGGTGAAGCTGGAGGTGCTGTCCTGGGAGACAGTAATGGTGAAGTTGGAGGTGCTGTCCTGGGAGACGGTAATGGTGAAGCTGGGGATGCTGTCCTGGGAGACAGTAATGGTGAAGCTGGAGATTTTGTCCAGGTAGTCGGGAATTATACGCAGGAAGGAATACATATAAATGACCTCATAGGGGACAGGAGCCATAGTAGGGAAACAAGTGTAGTCAAAGATAAGATAAAACCAATATTGCAAACTAGAAATACCGCAGGAAATAGCAAACAAGAGGACTCCACTAGCAATAGTGAGGATATATTACCAAAAACAACTGGTGGGAGCTCCATTGTTGGTGCTAGGGAGGATAGAAGTAAGACAGGGAAACATGCACCAACAGGGAATACAGTCACAGAAACCCAAGGCAAACGGAAACCAAGCCTGTGCACATACTATGCACTTGGTATCTGCTGGCATGGGAAATCTGGAAAAACAGATGGGACGTGCAACTATGACCACCCTAGAAAATGCCATGCCCATATGACAACAGGAAAATGCAAACTCCCTTCCTGTAAGCTTTTTCACCCTGAACTGTGTACCTCTTCAGTACAGGAAAGACTGTGCTATAACTTAAATTGCCAGGCATACCATCTAAAGGGGACAAAAAGATACAAAACATCCAGGCCATGGGAAAACCTGGGTAGCCACAGCCACTCAAGAGGGAGAGGTTTTTTAGTGCCAGGAAGGAAAAAAAAACTGGCAGGAAATGGCAGAAATCGTACACCAAATCCAGTCATTCCTGGAGTGGAACCACAGTCGATGGCCTCCACTCCAAACCAACAGATACAGATACTAATGCCGGAAAAAAATCCCCCCCCAGTACCAACAATACCACCAGTCCGATAACATTCTTCTTTGCAAATATACAGGGTCTAAAGCCAGCAACAAACAACAAAATACCTTTCATCCGTGGACTGCTTGCAGAGGCAAAGGCAATGTTCGCGGCTTTCACTGAGACCCACATAAAGGATCACTTGGACAACGAAATATGGATCCCAGGTTACAACCTATACAGATGTGACAGAGTGAACAGGCAAAAGGGGGGGGGGTTGGCCTGTACATTGCAGAGTCACTTGTTTGCACAGAACTGCTTAATGCCTCAAATGATGTAGTGGAAGTTTTAGCAGTAAAGGTCGAGAACCAAAACCTAGTCATTGTGGTAGTCTACAAGCCTCCGGATGCAACATCCCAGCAATTCCAGGAACAGCTGTTAAAAATTGACCACTGTCTGGAAAATCTTCCAGCTCCTGCACCCAACATCTTGCTCCTGGGGGATTTCAACTTAAGGCACCTAAAATGGAGGAATATAGCAAATAATATTGTTGCAGTAATAACACCAGGAGGCAGCTCTGATGAAAACTCACACTCACACGAGCTTTTAAATCTCTGCACAAAATTCAATTTAAACCAGCAAATAATAGAGCCTACTAGACTGGAGAATACACTAGACCTCATCTTCACTAACAATGATGATCTGATAAGAAATGTCACCATATCAAAAACAATATACTCAGATCACAACATAATTGAGGTTCAGACATGTATGCGTGGAGCCCCAGACCGACATAATGAGACTAGTCACGAGGGAGCATTCACCAAATTCAACTTCAATAACAAAAACATAAAGTGGGACCAAGTAAACCAAGTCCTAACCGATATAAGCTGGGAAGATATACTAAGCAACACAGACCCCAACTTATGCCTAGAACAGATTAACTCGGTGGCACTCGATGTATGCACAAGGCTTATTCCTCTAAGAAAAAGGAGGAGTAGATGTAAAATAGAAAGAGACAGGCGCTCCCTTTACAGGCGACGGAAAAGAATAACAGAGCGGCTAAAAGAGGTCAATATATCTGAAATGCGTAGGGAGACACTGGTCAGAGAAATAGCAAGCATCGAACTTAAGCTAAAAGAATCCTTTAGGAGTCAGGAATCGCGGGAAGAACTAAAAGCCATAAATGAAATCGAAAGAAACCCAAAGTATTTCTTCTCCTATGCCAAATCAAAATCGAGAACAACGTCCAGTATTGGGCCCCTACTTAAACAAGATGGGTCCTACACAGATGACAGCAAGGAAATGAGTGAGCTACTCAAGTCCCAATATGACTCAGTTTTTAGCAAGCCGCTAACCAGACTGAGAGTCGAAGATCAAAATGAATTTTTTATGAGAGAGCCACAAAATTTGATTAACACAAGCCTATCCGATGTTATCCTGACGCCAAATGACTTCGAACAGGCGATAAATGACATGCCCATGCACTCTGCCCCAGGGCCAGACTCATGGAACTCTGTGTTCATCAAGAACTGCAAGAAGCCCCTATCACGAGCCTTTTCCATCCTATGGAGAGGGAGCATGGACACGGGGGTCGTCCCACAGTTACTAAAAACAACAGACATAGCCCCACTCCACAAAGGGGGCAGTAAAGCAACAGCAAAGAACTACAGACCAATAGCACTAACATCCCATATCATAAAAATCTTTGAAAGGGTCCTAAGAAGCAAGATCACCACCCATCTAGAAACCCATCAGTTACACAACCCAGGGCAACATGGGTTTAGAACAGGTCGCTCCTGTCTGTCTCAACTATTGGATCACTACGACAAGGTCCTAAATGCACTAGAAGACAAAAAGAATGCAGATGTAATATATACAGACTTTGCAAAAGCCTTCGACAAGTGTGACCATGGCGTAATAGCGCACAAAATGCGTGCTAAAGGAATAACAGGAAAAGTCGGTCGATGGATCTATAATTTCCTCACTAACAGAACACAGAGAGTAGTCGTCAACAGAGTAAAGTCCGAGGCAGCTACGGTGAAAAGCTCTGTTCCACAAGGCACAGTACTCGCTCCCATCTTGTTCCTCATCCTCATATCCGACATAGACAAGGATGTCAGCCACAGCACCGTGTCTTCCTTTGCAGATGACACCCGAATCTGCATGACAGTGTCTTCCATTGCAGACACTGCAAGGCTCCAGGCGGACATCAACCAAATCTTTCAGTGGGCTGCAGAAAACAATATGAAGTTCAACGATGAGAAATTTCAATTACTCAGATATGGTAAACATGAGGAAATTAAATCTTCATCAGAGTACAAAACAAATTCTGGCCACAAAATAGAGCGAAACACCAACGTCAAAGACCTGGGAGTGATCATGTCGGAGGATCTCACCTTCAAGGACCATAACATTGTATCAATCGCATCTGCTAGAAAAATGACAGGATGGATAATGAGAACCTTCAAAACTAGGGAGGCCAAGCCCATGATGACACTCTTCAGGTCACTTGTTCTATCTAGGCTGGAATATTGCTGCACACTAACAGCACCTTTCAAGGCAGGTGAAATTGCTGACCTAGAAAATGTACAGAGAACTTTCACGGCGCGCATAACGGAGATAAAACACCTCAATTACTGGGAGCGCTTGAGGTTCCTAAACCTGTATTCCCTGGAACGCAGGAGGGAGAGATACATGATTATATACACCTGGAAAATCCTAGAGGGACTAGTACCGAACTTGCACACGAAAATCACTCACTACGAAAGCAAAAGACTTGGCAGACGATGCACCATCCCCCCAATGAAAAGCAGGGGTGTCACTAGCACGTTAAGAGACCATACAATAAGTGTCAGGGGCCCGAGACTGTTCAACTGCCTCCCAGCACACATAAGGGGGATTACCAACAGACCCCTGGCAGTCTTCAAGCTGGCACTGGACAAGCACCTAAAGTCAGTTCCTGATCAGCCGGGCTGTGGCTCGTACGTTGGTTTGCGTGCAGCCAGCAGCAACAGCCTGGTTGATCAGGCTCTGATCCACCAGGAGGCCTGGTCACAGACCGGGCCGCGGGGGCGTTGACCCCCGGAACTCTCTCCAGGTAAACTCCAGGTATTGTCGGTATTTTATACCTTTTTTGCACAACTTGTCAGACACTGCAACATCATGGAATCTTGGTTCAGAGGACATCTACAAGACCTTCTTCACGGCTGCTACAACTAACCCATCCCTTTGGGAAGGACCTACTTCCACTGGGGAATCCCACCTACCAGTGACTATGCCCTCGTCTGCTACACGTACCTATCCACTGACGCCTATATAACCGACAGTCTTCTTGCCTTTGCTATAGATTCTCCTCCACCACGATGCTGTGAACACTAACTCCAAGGCTGAGGGACTGATTACCTCATCTTTTGTATATAGTTCTACTGTCTTCTAATTATGTCCTAGAATCTGTATTGATAAAGCCACTGGATGGCGAAACGTCTACAATAAAGATATCCAGATGTTGCACATGTGTCTTAACATTTTCTAGGTCAGCAATTTCACCTGCCTTGAAAGGTGCTGTTAGTGTGCAGCAATATTCCTGCCTAGATAGAACAAGTGACCTGAAGAGTGTCATCATGGGCTTGGCCTCCCTAGTTTTGAAGGTTCTCATTATCCATCATGTCATTTTTCTAGCAGATGCGATTGCCCAAGGAATGCGTGCAGTTGGTAAAACCATTTGATGTGACCTGAGTGGACTATAGTGGGCCAATCATTTCAACAGGTACTTCAGATGGTGTTCCCTTGAAGGTGTATGTATGTCTATTTACTTGTACAGCTACTAGGGCTGTTCATCTAGAAGTGGCTCAGGACTTGTCTGCAGAACAGTTCATACAGCTGTTCCGGAAATTTGCAGCTAGACGATCCTGTCCAAGATTGATGATCTCAGATAATGCCACCAATTTTGTAGCGGGTGCTCAACACTTGATGGAATTAAATAAGAGTGATGATGTACAGTCTTTGTTGACCCAGCGAGGGTGTGTCTGGAAATTTATTACTCCCAGAGCCCCTTGGCAGGGAGGACTGTACGAAAGAATGATAGGTACAGTGAAAAGATGTCTTCGTAAGGTGCTACACAGGAAGAGAATTAATTTAGAGGAATTCCGTGCAGTGTTGGTGGAGGCAGAGAATCGGGTAAACAATCGTCCTCTGTCATACATGAGCGACACTCCTGACGCGGAGATACTGACTCCCTCTCACCTAATATGTGGACAAAGGTTAGAAGCTGCACCTATCTATAGAGATAATCCCGAGGGAAGTGATGAGGATTACAATAACGTGACCGTGTTGAGTGATAAGTTCAAGATGTTAAATAAGGTAATTACTCATTGGTCCGATGTGTGGCGTAAAGAATATCTTCTTACACTACGTGAACACTATGGTGCGCCAGAGGCAGTAAACCGACAGAACATTCAACCAGGTGACATTGTGTTAATTGATACTGAACAACATCGAACATTTTGGCCTCTGGGCAAAGTAGCCAGTACCAACAATACCACCAGTCCGATAACATTCTTCTTTGCAAATATACAGGGTCTAAAGCCAGCAACAAACAACAAAATACCTTTCATCCGTGGACTGCTTGCAGAGGCAAAGGCAATGTTCGCGGCTTTCACTGAGACCCACATAAAGGATCACTTGGACAACGAAATATGGATCCCAGGTTACAACCTATACAGATGTGACAGAGTGAACAGGCAAAAGGGGGGGGTTGGCCTGTACATTGCAGAGTCACTTGTTTGCACAGAACTGCTTAATGCCTCAAATGACGTAGTGGAAGTTTTAGCAGTAAAGGTCGAGAACCAAAACCTAGTCATTGTGGTAGTCTACAAGCCTCCGGATGCAACATCCCAGCAATTCCAGGAACAGCTGTTAAAAATTGACCACTGTCTGGAAAATCTTCCAGCTCCTGCACCCAACATCTTGCTCCTGGGGGATTTCAACTTAAGGCACCTAAAATGGAGGAATATAGCAAATAATATTGTTGCAGAAATAACACCAGGAGGCAGCTCTGATGAAAACTCACACTCACACGAGCTTTTAAATCTCTGCACAAAATTCAATTTAAACCAGCAAATAATAGAGCCTACTAGACTGGAGAATACACTAGACCTCATCTTCACTAACAATGATGATCTGATAAGAAATGTCACCATATCAAAAACAATATACTCAGATCACAACATAATTGAGGTTCAGACATGTATGCGTGGAGCCCCAGACCGACAAAATGAGACTAGTCACGAGGGAGCATTCACCAAATTCAACTTCAATAACAAAAACATAAAGTGGGACCAAGTAAACCAAGTCCTAACCGATATAAGCTGGGAAGATATACTAAGCAACACAGACCCAAACTTATGCCTAGAACAGATTAACTCGGTGGCACTCGATGTATGCACAAGGCTTATTCCTCTAAGAAAAAGGAGGAGTAGATGTAAAATAGAAAGAGACAGGCGCTCCCTTTACAGGCGACGGAAAAGAATAACAGAGCGGCTAAAAGAGGTCAATATATCTGAAATGCGCAGGGAGACACTGGTCAGAGAAATAGCAAGCATCGAACTTAAGCTAAAAGAATCCTTTAGGAGTCAGGAATCGCGGGAAGAACTAAAAGCCATAAATGAAATCGAAAGAAACCCAAAGTATTTCTTCTCCTATGCCAAATCAAAATCGAGAACAACGTCCAGTATTGGGCCCCTACTTAAACAAGATGGGTCCTACACAGATGACAGCAAGGAAATGAGTGAGCTACTCAAGTCCCAATATGACTCAGTTTTTAGCAAGCCGCTAACCAGACTGAGAGTCGAAGATCAAAATGAATTTTTTATGAGAGAGCCACAAAATTTGATTAACACAAGCCTATCCGATGTTATCCTGACGCCAAATGACTTCGAACAGGCGATAAATGACATGCCCATGCACTCTGCCCCAGGGCCAGACTCATGGAACTCTGTGTTCATCAAGAACTGCAAGAAGCCCCTATCACGAGCCTTTTCCATCCTATGGAGAGGGAGCATGGACACGGGGGTCGTCCCTCAGTTACTAAAAACAACAGACATAGCCCCACTCCACAAAGGGGGCAGTAAAGCAACAGCAAAGAACTACAGACCAATAGCACTAACATCCCATATCATAAAAATCTTTGAAAGGGTCCTAAGAAGCAAGATCACCACCCATCTAGAAACCCATCAGTTACACAACCCAGGGCAACATGGGTTTAGAACAGGTCGCTCCTGTCTGTCTCAACTACTGGATCACTACGACAAGGTCCTAAATGCACTAGAAGACAAAAAGAATGCAGATGTAATATATACAGACTTTGCAAAAGCCTTCGACAAGTGTGACCATGGCGTAATAGCGCACAAAATGCGCGCTAAAGGAATAACAGGAAAAGTCGGTCGATGGATCTATAATTTCCTCACTAACAGAACACAGAGAGTAGTCGTCAACAGAGTAAAGTCCGAGGCAGCTACGGTGAAAAGCTCTGTTCCACAAGGCACAGTACTAGCTCCCATCTTGTTCCTCATCCTCATATCCGACATAGACAAGGATGTCAGCCACAGCACCGTGTCTTCCTTTGCAGATGACACCCGAATCTGCATGACAGTGTCTTCCATTGCAGACACTGCAAGGCTCCAGGCGGACATCAACCAAATCTTTCAGTGGGCTGCAGAAAACAATATGAAGTTCAACGATGAGAAATTTCAATTACTCAGATATGGTAAACATGAGGAAATTAAATCTTCATCAGAGTACAAAACAAATTCTGGCCACAAAATAGAGCGAAACACCAACGTCAAAGACCTGGGAGTGATTATGTCGGAGGATCTCACCTTCAAGGACCATAACATTGTATCAATCGCATCTGCTAGAAAAATGACAGGATGGATAATGAGAACCTTCAAAACTAGGGAGGCCAAGCCCATGATGACACTCTTCAGGTCACTTGTTCTATCTAGGCTGGAATATTGCTGCACTCTAACAGCACCTTTCAAGGCAGGTGAAATTGCCGACCTAGAAAATGTACAGAGAACTTTCACGGCGCGCATAACGGAGATAAAACACCTCAATTACTGGGAGCGCTTGAGGTTTCTAAACCTGTATTCCCTGGAACGCAGGAGGGAGAGATACATGATTATATACACCTGGAAAATCCTAGAGGGACTAGTACCGAACTTGCACACGAAAATCACTCACTACGAAAGCAAAAGACTTGGCAGACGATGCACCATCCCCCCAATGAAAAGCAGGGGTGTCACTAGCACGTTAAGAGACCATACAATAAGTGTCAGGGGCCCGAGACTGTTCAACTGCCTCCCAGCACACATAAGGGGGATTACCAACAGACCCCTGGCAGTCTTCAAGCTGGCACTGGACAAGCACCTAAAGTCAGTTCCTGATCAGCCGGGCTGTGGCTCGTACGTTGGTTTGCGTGCAGCCAGCAGCAACAGCCTGGTTGATCAGGCGCTGATCCACCAGGAGGCCTGGTCACAGACCGGGCCGTGGGGGCATTGACCCCCGAAACTCTCTCCAGGTAAACTCCAGGTTATTCTGAGCCTACTCTTATTATTGGCGATTACAATGCGAGACACAAAAGCATTGGAAACTCACAGTTTGGTAATCATAATGGCAATCAACTGTTGTCACTCTTAAACAGTCATGATAATGTCCAAATTGTAGGTGACCTTGAACCCACACATATCTATGGAGGCGTCCTTGATCTGTGCCTGGGCTTCAACATTACTTCTGCCAGCTGTGAGTCTTCCATTGTAACAGATATAGCGTCTGATCATTTCCCTAGGCTAACCTCACTAGATATTGGTAATACTATCCTTCCTGGTGGGATATTCAAACGGAAACGTTTTAATGTTCCCACTGATCAGCATGATGACTTTGTTGCACATGTGACTGACTGGTATAATTCCTATGAGTGTTCCTCTGTAGAGACCTTTAACAATGATCTTGTGAGCAGTATTCAGAACTACTTAGAGCCGCCACTGAAACCTCTTGGTACTCTAAACCCAACAAACTTCCATAATAATCATACCTCCTTCAAAAACCATACTTATTACAATGATTCTAAACTTCGTACACTGAAACGTACTGCTCGCAGACTAGGCCTAGCCTATAGAAAACATCGTACCCCTGGAATGCTGAGGCTCTTCCAAACTGCCCTTGCTGCTGCCAGAGAGCGTATGACAGAGCTGCGGCAAACAGACTGGGAAAAATTTGTCAACGGTCTTAATGCTCACACCCCACTTAGCCGGGCATGGAGGGACATAAATAGAATTAAGGGTAACAGAACTGGGCAGATCGCGCACCCTCATCCCTTGCATAGGGCGAATGAGTTAGTCAGTGCTTGGGCTGCTACATCTAGCTATGACAATCTTCCCAGTACCACACAGGCAAAATTAAATGACAAATATGATGCAAGGGAGAGACTTGTTTGCTTTATGCTCAGCAAGGCAGATGATTGCAACATTCCTTTCACTAATTATGAACTTGATGCAGCACTAACTAAGGGCAACTCCACGTCGCCTGGTGAGGATGGTATTACTTACAACATACTCAGATTGCTGTGTCGAGTACCAGGTAATCCATTACTTGAATTATATAACATGAGCTATGTAACTGGGGAGCTCCCTCAATCTTGGACCAACAGCCTCATCATTCCAATTCCTAAGCCCAATCAACAAAATGCATTTCGCCCAATATCTCTTACTAGCTGCTTGTGTAAAACATTTGAGAGAATGATTCTTAATCGTCTCATGTACAGAATCAAACAATTTTTGTCTCCCCGGTTACATGGTTTCATGCATGGAAGGAGCGTGCATCATTGCATAGCCACCTTTCTCACCCTGCACACTGACAGCTCATACACTACCTTCCTTGACCTTAAATCCGCTTTCGATGTAGCCAACCGACATGTAATCATTAGTGAACTTGCCAGAATGGATGTTGGAGGATGGCTTCTCCGCTGGATTAAAGGCTACCTGTCCAACAGAAAATCGTCTGTGTTGTTCCAGGGACATAGAAGTGTAACTAAAGACTTTGAATTAGGAACCCCACAGGGAGGTGTGCTCAGTCCCACACTGTTCAATATTCTAATTAATGCATTACTTAATGCTATGCCTAGTCAGCCCCATCATTATGTGATTAGTTTTGCTGATGATATAATGATTCACACCACCGGATTCTCCAACACCCAAAACATTCTTAATCATGTACTAGCCTCGTGTCAGGACCTGGGGTTGATAATCTCTACTGATAAAACAAAGATACTCAATAGGCGTCCTCCTCGACAGAGAGGCACAGTTCGTCAGATCCAATTGCATGATGGGTCTCTTCTAGAATATGTAAGCAGATACAGGTATCTAGGCTTTGAGGTTCCACTACTTGGACCTGTTGTAACAAGACTTTGTCGCCAATACAAAGAAAGACTAAGAGCACTTAGAGTTGTGGCTGGGTTTCACCCCAGGTATGGTGCTAATGTTAAAATTGTGAAAATGATGTATCTTGCTTATATTAGATCATTGGTTGATTATGCTGCGCCACTACTTGCTCTTGTGTCTGACTGGAAGCTTGGAGGGCTGGAAAAACTGCAGAACGAAGCAATGAGGATCATTTTAGGATGCCCTCGTACTGCCAAAATTTTAAATATGCAAAAAGAACTTGATATTCCAAGCATCAGAGATCGTGTTACTGAAAGAAATATCCTAATTGGGGTTAATATGCTCAGGCAAGCTCATTCAAACCCCTGCACAGAAGCCCTCCAAACTTTCCTCAGCACTGGTGAACACTCCTCCAGATGGATCGAAAAGACTGGAACCGACCTCCGCATGAATCAGATACATGATCTATGTCAAGTAAGGCAACAGCGGCACTTCTCCGCTCCATGGAATATTACCCCATTCCAAACTACCATTCCTCCATTTCCCCCCAAACTACTTCTTAAATCACAACCAAAACTTCGCCTTGAAGCCAAACATGAGGCCTTAAGCTGTATTGATAACTTAGTCACACAGCACACACTCTCGCAAATTATTTACGTTGATGGTTCTGTTCACCAATCCACTGGTGCAGCTGGTAGTGCTGCTGTTGTCGTACAGAGTGATGGCTCTCTTAAAGAAATTGGAGCACGCATCAATAATTGGGCCTCTACCCTTCAGACAGAACTGTTTGCCATACTCCTTGCACTGAAATGCATCTATGTATCAAAGATTGACAGTTTAATTGTAACTGATTCTCTGTCATCCATAAATGCTCTCAACTCATTAAGCATAAATTGTGGCATGCTTGTGTCAGAAGCCAGACACAGGTATGGTAGGATTGTGGACAGTGGAGTCAGAGTGCACATGCTGTGGATTCCATCTCACATTGGTCTTCAGATGCATGATAGAACTGATAAATTGGCTAAGCTGTATGCTTTCAAAGAGGGAGTAGATTACAATCTTGGCTTGTCAGGTAGTAGTTTGAGAACAATAATACGAAAAGAACTTCAGCTGAATTTTATGGACTTAAGGCTCAGGGAGATTGACACCAGTGAGTCCATCTATCATCATTCTATCATGCAGGAGGAGCCACATGTCTATGGTGCATCCAACAAAATAAGCAGACTCTTGGATGTCACTACCGCCCGGCTCCGGCTGGGTTACAAGTATCTTTGGCAGGTTAAATCACCACCACCAGATGTAGACCAAACGAAATGTAAACTTTGCCAGATGGATTATTGTCACACCCTGCGTCATTATGTACTGGAGTGTGATAAAATTAATGAATTTAGAAACAACTCACTCAGAAGTGTTCAAGAAATGGCTAAGTATTTTATCCACAGTGGTATATTACAGACCATTCTGGAGAAATACCCTGACTTTGCTAGCTGTAAATAAAGCATTACCACATATGTGCATGTGTGTGTGTGTGTGTGTGTGTGTGTGTGTGTGTGTGTGTGTGGTGTGTGTGGGTTGTGTGTGTGTGTGGTGGGTGTGGTGTGTGTTGTGTGTGTGTGTGTTTACCTGGAGTGTGGGGTGTGTGCCTCCTGTGTGGGTGTGTGTGTGTGTGTGTGTGTGTGTGTGTGTGTGTGTGTGTGTGTGTGTGTGTGTGTGAGTCTGAGTGTGTGTGTGTTTGTGTGTGTGTGTGTGTATGAGTGTGTGTGTGTGTATGAGTGTGTGTGTGTGTATGAGTGTGTGTGTGTGTGTGTGTATGAGTGTTGTGTGTGTGTGTGTGTGTGTGTGTTATAGTGTGTGTGTGTGTGTGTATGAGTTTGTGTATGTGTGTGTGTGTGTGTGTTGTGTATGTGTGTGTGTGTGTGTGTGTGTGTGTGTGTGTGTGTGTGTGTGTGTGTGTGTGTGTGTGAGAGAGAGAGACTCAGCAATCAACATTTGCACCAATAACTCACTACAGTTGTGACCGGGTGTGGAAGTGTGAATTGCTCATTACTCTAAAATTTGTTCATGATTGCAGCCATGTATAAACGTAAGTAACCATTCTTACAGTATTCATTACCTTTGTAACTTGTGAGTTCATTACCTTTGTAACTTGTGAGTTCATTACCTTGTACCTAGTTCAGCCATCAAAACTTTGGAGCCCGGTCCCTGGACCCATTGTGTACCTCTGTAATCTGTAAATACCTTTGTAACTTGTCATGATTGTGACTAGACCTACCTGGAGTTCATTACCTTTGTAAATTGTGAGTTCATTACCTTTGTAAATTGTGAATTCATTACCTCTGTAACTTGCTCAGCTATCAAAACTTTGAGGCCCAGTCCCTGGACCAATTATGTACCTCTGTAATCTTTTGACTACCGCCCAGGGATTAAAACATTTTTTACTGGTGATGAACAGGTTACCTGGAGTTTACCTGGAGAGAGTTCCGGGGGTCAACGCCCCCGCGGCCCGGTCTGTGATCAGGCCTCCTGGTGGATCAGAGCCTGATCAACCAGGCTGTTGCTGCTGGCTGCACGCAAACCAACGTACGAGCCACAGCCCGGCTGATCAGGAACTGACTTTAGGTGCTTGTCCAGTGCCAGCTTGAAGACTGCCAGGGGTCTGTTGGTAATCCCCCTTATGTGTGCTGGGAGGCAGTTGAACAGTCTCGGGCCCCTGACACTTATTGTATGGTCTCTTAACGTGCTAGTGACACCCCTGCTTTTCATTGGGGGGATGGTGCATCGTCTGCCAAGTCTTTTGCTTTCGTAGTGAGTGATTTTCGTGTGCAAGTTCGGTACTAGTCCCTCTAGGATTTTCCAGGTGTATATAATCATGTATCTCTCCCTCCTGCGTTCCAGGGAATACAGGTTTAGGAACCTCAAGCGCTCCCAGTAATTGAGGTGTTTTATCTCCGTTATGCGCGCCGTGAAAGTTCTCTGTACATTTTCTAGGTCGGCAATTTCACCTGCCTTGAAAGGTGCTGTTAGTGTGCAGCAATATTCCAGCCTAGATAGAACAAGTGACCTGAAGAGTGTCATCATGGGCTTGGCCTCCCTAGTTTTGAAGGTTCTCATTATCCATCCTGTCATTTTTCTAGCAGATGCGATTGATACAATGTTATGGTCCTTGAAGGTGAGATCCTCCGACATGATCACTCCCAGGTCTTTGACGTTGGTGTTTCGCTCTATTTTGTGGCCAGAATTTGTTTTGTACTCTGATGAAGATTTAATTTCCTCGTGTTTACCATATCTGAGTAATTGAAATTTCTCATCGTTGAACTTCATATTGTTTTCTGCAGCCCACTGAAAGATTTGGTTGATGTCCGCCTGAAGCCTTGCAGTGTATCGGTCTCAGATCTTAATGGAGTGACCTCTAATGTGTATAATAATTATGAGACGTTAAATCGTCTTGTGAATGGTAATGTAATTAGTGATAATAACATTAAGTTAAGAGAATGCGGGAAGTGAAATAAATCGCCCTGCTCCGAGTGAACGCGTGGTTCTCGTCCCAAGGATACCTGGAGTAATGTAGCGGAGTTTTATGGAATCACGACTTCTAAACAGGGACAAACCAAAGGATACCTCGTCCTGCTGGAATAAGAACCATGTCGGTGTAGGAGAACATCGAAATGAGATGGTGAATGGAGGAAATAAGGAGCATCAATCACCCACAGTTAAGTAACCTTTCTAGTTATAGCAGACTGATACTGGCCAGTTAGGTATGTTTTAATTGGATAGGTTATGGGTGATCCAGCTACATCAAGTGACCACCAGAGAATATCTGGTAAGTGGTGGGATTATGTACAAGTGTTTTTCCTTGATGGATATATCCATGTGTAACCTACCCCCCCCCCTTCATTCAGTTAAACTAATATAATCTATACAGTCCACAATTAATTAGTAGCGCCGTACTTGAGGGTGCTTCCCAATTTATACTGGTCTCGCATAGATATGGATAAGATTGTGAGGGTCGAGGGGCCACCTGCAGTGACCAGAGGTGGTTAAGTTTTCTCACATGTCTACATGGGTGACTACGGTAAACAATATAGTTGTTGTCTCCCAAGGAGGTTACTCGTATGCATGTAATGTTGAGGTATGTACAAGTAATCACCCCTATAAAATTTTCCATATCTGCCGCATGGAATAGATGACCTGAGGTGCATATAGCGACGGGGTGTGAGGGTTATATGTATAGAATGTGAGGGGTTCAGTTGGTCTAAATATTGTTTCCTCTTCCATTTCTTTAGGTCTTCGAGTATCTTGAGGTGGATTTTCAGGAGGAAGCTTTCTTGGCTTTTGGTGGTTGAGTTGGAGATGAAGCAGGTGGTTCGTTAGTAGTAGAAGAAGAGGTGGAAGACTCAGGTGATTGATCTACAGCGGTGGTGATGTTGGAAGTCGCTGACTGGTTGTTTCTTGGAGATGGAATTTCAGGTGTTGTGATGTTGCCTAATTCTTTGGTGAGCTTGACGATGTCGGCAGATGGTGGAGAGTCTGGGAAAGTAAAGTTTGGCATGTTGTTCAATCGGAAGAGCTCGTTAATAACAGTGTTGAAGGAGCCTGGTAACGCCATATTATGCATGTGCGCATATAGCATACAGTAATGAATTTTCGTAGGTTTATAAGCTGATAGAGTAGTGGTGGTGGGTTGGGTAGCTTTTAAAAGTTTTGTTAAGTCGGCCTGGAGTTTGGTGATGGCAGCGTAAGTAGGTGACTTGGAAGGTGTCTTCTTCTGTTCTGCTTCTTGGCTTTTTCTCAGAATTTCACGAGTGGGGCACTTTGCAGCGAGAGGATGGTGATTGCTTTTGCAGTTGAGACACTTAAGTGGGGCAGTAGAAGTACAAGTCTTGGAATCGTGGCCTTCAGATCCGCAGGTAGAGCAGAACTTTTTGTCTTTTGTGGGGCAGTCTTTTGTAGAGTGTAGGTAAGAGTAGCAACTCCAGCACTGAGTAATATGATGGTACCGCTCAGCTTCAATATGACTGGAGTTAATGAAGTAATAGTATATGGCCAGGCCTTCAGCCATAGCTTGGGCAGCCATTGCCACATCAGTAAAAGTGATTTTCAGCATGGAGGAGGCAGTAGGGATCTTGGTGATGCTTTCAACTGTAGCCCAGGGATTTTGTTCTTCTATGGAGGTCTTTAGGTCTTCAACAGGTTGTATGGTAATCAGTTTGTCGAGTCTCTTCAAGAAGACAGTCCTCTTAGCTCGTAAGGCAGGAGAGGACATGACTTTGAAGCCACGGTCTGATAGAGTGGACAAAGCAGAGGAGGTCAGTAGTTTTTCAGCTTCAACATCGTCTTCACAGACAATAATGAAGGCTTCGTGGAGGGAGAGGATGGTATTAATCTTGACCTGTAGACCCCTGATTACCACAGCAAGGGCAAGCTTGGTGGAGTCATTGATCGTACCACTGGATGGTTTTATCTTGACTCTGTTGGAGAAGCTCATCTTGGGACAGTGTAACAGTCAAGGTGAGCACCCCCTTGTTTTTTGTGACTTTGTAACCGCTCTGAGAACATTAGTCAGTCAGGCGTCATTACCACAGGTCTTAGTGATCATTTCATCATTTACTGCACTAGGAAAATCACTAGGGATAGGATAGGTCTACACAGGATAATAAAAATGAGGTCAACTAGAAACTACATTAAAGAAACACTGGTAAATCACAATTGTGACTGGACAGAGATAACAAGTTGCACGGACGTAAACGATGCCTGGGAAAAATTCAAAACAATGTTCACTACCATCCTTGATAATATTGCACCAGTTAAAGAGGTTAGGATTAAACGAAGAACTGAACCCTGGATGAATACTGAGATATTAGATAATATGAAATTCAGAGACCAGCTGCTAAAAAGATTTAAAGCAAACAGACAGGATATTGCAGCACTAAATGAATTCCAAAGGGTGAGGAACAGAGTGTAGAGACTTATAAAAGGAGCAAAGGCTCTCTGTATGTATGCTAAATTACTAAATAAATAAATAAATAAATAAATAAATAAATAAAGCACTAATGCTCAAAAATTGAAGAGTATAAGCATAACCCCAGAAAGCTCTGGCAACAACTAAAACAGTTGGGGTATAGCCATAAGCCAGTAGATAGGTCTAACATAGTACTCACTATCGATAATGAGGTATGCCACGAAACATCTAAGGTGGCAAATTGCTTTAATTCATACTACACATCTGTTGCATCAACACTAGTAAGTAAACTACCAGCTGCATCAAATACCTTTAACACAGACTCTGATAAGTTTCAAACATACTATACCAATAAAGGGGTAACCCCAAACAGTTGTCAACTAGTAAGTGTATCTCATGACTTTATTCAAAAAGAACTAAGCAGGTTAAACCCAACTAAGAGCACAGGCCCTGATAACATCCCGTCTAAGTTCCTAAAAGATGGTGCTTCTGAACTGTCAATCCCTATTGCTCACATAATAAATCTATCAATCACCACTAATACCGTACCGGAGGGGTTCAAGGAGGCCAGAGTTACTCCTATCTTCAAGAAAAATAGTATGTCTGATGTCAGCAACTATTGGCCTGTTAGTATACTCAGTATAATATCCAAAATTCTAGAGAGGGCGGTGTACTCTCAAGTAGTTAAGTACCTTAACGACAACAACATTTTCCATAGCTATCAATCGGGCTTTAGAAGATCTTACTCAACCGACACCTCCCTAATTAATCTGATGGATTACCTGAGAACTGAAATGTCAAAGGGGAACCTCATAGATATGGTAACCTTAGACCTGCAAAAGGCCTTCGATACTGTCAACCACAATATATTATGTAAGAGACTTCAAGCTATCGGTATAGGTTCTGTAGACTGGTTCAAGTCCTGCCTTAGCAACAGGAGACAAATTGTCAAAATCAACAAAACGGAATCAGAACCCCTGCCGATAACATGTGGAGTTCCCCAAGGTAGTATTCTGGGTCCCTTATTATTCTTATGTTATGTCAATGACACGCCTATCAGTGTCAAGTGCAAACTCCTACTGTATGCAGATGACAGTGCCCTGTTAATGTCAGGTAAAGACCCACAAGATATAGCTAATGTTTTAACACTGGAAGTGGAGTCCTGTAGCAAATGGTTAGTAGACAACAACTATCATTACACCTCGGGAAAACTGAAGTCATTCTCTTTGGCACGAAACATAAACTGAGAAGGGTAAATAATTTTAATGTCCAGTGTAATGGGGAGCCCATCACTTTGGTTTCATCAGTAAAATATTTTGGAATCCCCTTTGACCCATGCATGTCAGGAGAATTGATAGGGAACAGTGTAGTAAAGAAAGCGAATGCCAGCCTGAAGTTCCTGTATAGACAAGTACAGTGTCTACCTACTGAGGCTCGCAGGACCTTATGTCTAGCCCTTATACAATGCCATATGGATTACGCTTGCTCTTCATGGTACTCTGCCTTGACAAAAAACTGAAAGACTTCAAATCACCCAGAACAAAATCGTAAGAATCATCCTGGACCTGGGTCCAAGAGAACATGTAGGCCAGGATGAATTACAGCAGTTGGATATACTGAATGTTGAAGACAGAGTAAAAGTGAAGCTAAATCATGTTTATAAAATTCCTCACAAACAGTGTCCAGAATATCTTGCTGTCAGTTTTGTCAAGGTTGGGAACCAAGGCAATCATAGTACTAGGGGGAGAGAGCACAACTTTGTAGTACCCACAGTCATTGGCCAGGCGTCAAACACCTTTTATTGTACAGCAATAAAGGAATGGAACAGACTACCCGCACATGTCAAAGCCAGTCATAGCATGAACCAGTTCAAGAAGAGTGCCAAAAGATGTCTGATGAATGTAGCTACAGAAAGTGAGGGGAATGATTTTCTATTTTATAGCTAACATACGTGTAAATTTTACCTTATTCCTAGTAATGACCCTCGTATTGTAGATAGTTTTAATGACCCTCGTGTAGTAGATAGTCTTTTTAGTATGATAATAAGATGTTATCTTCATTATAGAATAATAAGAAAATATTATAACATTTATATTATAATAATAAGGTAAAAGGACCCCAATGGAAATAATAATTATATGTAACTGTATTTGTGTATACCTGAATAAACTTACTTACAATAAATATGAAGGTCGAAGAAGCAATCAAGGTGTTACATAGACAAGTAGGAATTTGGGACACCTAGGTCGCGAAAAATGTCCCCCTTCGATACCTACCACTGTCATAACCACAAGTTGCTCTAGACCTATTAATTAAATGAAATGTACATACACCAGGAATACTGGTAAATATATAAATTTGTGGACTGTATATTAAAAATAATAAATGGTTATATATATATACACAATTACATAACAGAAGGAAAATATATCTTAATATCACTCACCAATTTGACTGGAGATTAATGTGTATCATATTCAGAAAACCTCACTCTAACTAAATCTATGAAAATAATGCTGGCCAGAATTACACACAAATCTAGAGAGCTTATCTGAGGTTCCTGGAGCTGTCTTGTCCAGTCGTCTGATATCTCAAGTTATGCAGGAATGCACATCCACCAATTTCGCCTCCTATTTGAGAGGTGTCAACACAATTTTAACCTCTAGAGCACGAAAAATTCTTCCCATTGCACCAACGTTTGTACAAAATTCAAAACCAAGATGGCGAGTCCCTTCTGTGCAGGCGCAGGCTCCGTTTCCCATTTTCCATAATATAATTTTTATTAAATACAATATAGGCCATCTATTTACCTATAAATTACCGTATTTACGGAAAATATATACAGTATTTTCCACACAAGGACTGGAATCAGAACATGCACACTCGACTGAATGAATACCTTGATTTCCAAGACGACAAAACTGAACAAGATAAGTTGTCTGATGCAGTTATAATAAGCAGTCCACACATTCCAAGTGTCATAACCCAAGCACAGTGCAAAGAAACTGCTGTCAGGATAATACAGGACCATGTAAAAGTTATCGTGCAAAACAATGAAATCAAAGAAACACATTTGTTAGGAAAACAAGGTAGTAAACACAGTATAATGATCAGACTTCATTCATACGATAAAAGAAAGGACCTAATTAAATCAGCAATTACAATGAAAAATGGAGTGTACATCGAGTATCTAACGAGAAAACGTCAAAACCTTCTGTTCAGGTTGAGAAAACTTAAACAGGAAAACAAAATACATCAGTGTTTCACGCGAGATGGGAAAATACTAGTAAGGAAAACATCAACAGGACAACAATATACTATCTCAAACGAACATGATTTCTCTACCTTCCTTAGAAAAGCTGACATTTCTCTAACATATTAGATAAGTGTGGTGCATATAGTGTACCTTACTATTATATTATTGTGCATTATTATTTTTTTATTTTTCATCACTAGCTAATGCCAACTACCTCCAATACTTTATACTTCTTTCTTACTGCTATTAATTGCTCATAATTTTATGTTACAAGTCAAATCTTACTCCAAATTAATATTATTCATTGTTCTTACCTGTCCATTTAATTTTGTTTACCACTACTTGTTTTTTAGTCACTTTTTATTGTGTGTCAATTAGTGTATATTCCAATTACTTTTTTTGCAAGTCTCAAAACTATCTTTTGCTAGCTAGTACCAACTACCTCATATTTTTTTACTTTTTATTGTGCAATAAACTGCTCAACTTATTTAATATTACAAATCAGATCTTACTACTAAATCAATATTATATCATAGTGACTATCTGTCCATTTAACTTTGTTCACAATTACTTAATTTAGTCCCTTATATATTTTCTCCTTTATTTTAGCTTTATACCCTAGTTCATATATTCACAATTGTTAAAAAAATCAAGGTGCTATTCTCATGTGCTAAAGTGTAATAAGTTCACAATTTTGCCATTATATTCCAAAACTCATTTATTTGATTACCACTTTATTGTTCACCACAACTTATATTAGTCCCTTTTATATTGTTTTCCCTAATTCTAACTTTAAAGAATTACCTTTAAAGTACTACCTACTATCATATTCCCAAGCTCCATTAATGGATCATCACTTTATTTGTTCACCACAAATTATTTTAGTCCCTTTTATATTGTCTCCTTTATATTAGCTTTAAAAAACTACCTTACCTCATTATTTTTACATTTGTTAAATAATTCAGGTGCTATTTTTTAGCTTTAGAATATTTACTTTGTTTTATACTTAATTCTAACTATAGATTCACTACAAATCTTATGATTACAAGCATTGATCTTGATACCAACCTCTTATTTAATGACTTAAATGATTCAAACAGTTACTGTAATTACTACACAGCAGAACAATCAAAGGCACTCCTCAGAGCTAACAACAACATAACTATCTTTAACTACAATATCAGATCTTTAAGCAAGCATTATGATGACCTCCTAGCATTACTAAATTCCTTGCATGCCAATATGTCCATCATTACACTAACTGAAACCTGGCTAAAGCCTGATACTACAGATGTCTATGCCATTCCTGGTTACACAGCCATACACAACTGTAGGCCAGATCAACAAGGGGGTGGCACAGCTATATACTACTCAGACCAACTAGAATGTATCACTAATACTTGCATAAGGGATGAACATGGGGAATATATAATAGCTAAATTCAAATCCAAATACCTACAAAAACCTCTCACAGTGATAAACATCTACAGAATTCCACAATCAAACATTAGCCAATTTAGTCAAAACCTAGGAAGTATGATAACTGATGCACGCATGAACAAAGATCACTTACTACTCTCAGGTGACTTCAATATAAATCTCCTGCAAGACCAGGACCCACACGTTACTGAATTCACAAACACTATGAGCAACTGCATGTTGCTACCAACAGTAACAAAACCTACAAGAGTCACAGAGACTAGTGTTTCCCTACTTGACCACATCTGGACCAACACCATATCCCCTTTAAAATCAGGCATAATCACAGATAATACCACAGACCACTACCCTACTTTCCTCATAACAACTCTTGGTAAATTACCCCAAGACACTACTAAAGTCACTTTCAGACTTCCTGAAGTTTACCTGGAGAGAGTTCCGGGGGTCAACGCCCCCGCGGCACGGTCTGTGACCAGGCCTCCTGGTGGATCAGAGCCTGATCAACCAGGCTGTTGCTGCTGGCTGCACGCAAACCAACGTACGAGCCACAGCCCGGCTGATCAGGAACTGACTTTAGGTGCTTGTCCAGTGCAAGCTTGAAGACTGCCAGGGGTCTGTTGGTAATCCCCCTTATGTGTGCTGGGAGGCAGTTGAACAGTCTCGGGCCCCTGACACTTATTGTATGGTCTCTTAACGTGCTAGTGACACCCCTGCTTTTCATTGGGGGGATGGTGCATCGTCTGCCAAGTCTTTTGCTTTCGTAGTGGGTGATTTTCGTGTACAAGTTCGGTACTAGTCCCTCTAGGATTTTCCAGGTGTATATAATCATGTATCTCTCCCTCCTGCGTTCCAGGGAATACAGGTTTAGGAACCTCAAGCGCTCCCAATAATTGAGGTGTTTTAACTCCGTTATGCGCGCCGTGAAAGTTCTCTGTACATTTTCTAGGTCGGCAATTTCACCTGCCTTGAAAGGTGCTGTTAGTGTGCAGCAATATTCCAGCCTAGATAGAACAAGTGACCTGAAGAGTGTCATCATGGGCTTGGCCTCCCTAGTTTTGAAGGTTCTCATTATCCATCCTGTCATTTTTCTAGCAGATGCGATTGATACAATGTTATGGTCCTTGAAGGTGAGATCCTCCGACATGATCACTCCCAGGTCTTTGACGTTGGTGTTTCGCTCTATTTTGTGGCCAGAATTTGTTTTGTACTCTGATGAAGATTTAATTTCTTTTAATTTCTTTTTCTGTCTCATAAACACGCTAAGATAACAGGGATATCTTGCTACTCCTACTTACACTTTGGTCACACTTCACAGACACGCACATGCATATATATATATACATACATCTAGGTTTTTCTCCTTTTTCTAAATAGCTCTTGTTCTTTTTTTATTTCTTCTATTGTCCATGGGGAAGTGGAAAAGAATCTTTCCTCCGTAAGCCATGCGTGTCGTATGAGGCGACTAAAATGCCGGGAGCAATGGGCTAGTAACCCCTTCTCCTGTATACAATTACTAAAAAAGAAAAGAAGAAAAACTTTATAAAACTGGGTTGCTTAAATGTGCGTGGATGTAGTGCGGATGACAAGAAACAGATGATTGCTGATGTTATGAATGAAAAGAAGTTGGATGTCCTGGCCCTAAGCGAAACAAAGCTGAAGGGGGTAGGAGAGTTTCAGTGGGGGGAAATAAATGGGATTAAATCTAATAAGAACATAAGAACATAAGAACGAAGGAACACTGCAGAAGGCCTACTGGCCCATGCGAGGCAGGTCCAAGTCTCCTACCGGCTTAAGCCAATGCACCCAACCTAGTCAGGTCAGGTCACATTGACTTAAGGGAGGAACACGGCAACCGACCTGGTAGCACAAGCTATCAGGTCTAACTCACACCCACCCACATCCACTCATGTATTTATCCAACCTATTTTTAAAGCTACACAACGTTCTGGCCTCTATAACGGTACTTGGGAGTTTGTTCCACTCATCCACAACTCTATTACCAAACCAGTACTTTCCTATATCCTTCCTGAATCTGAATTTTTCCAACTTAAAACCATTGCTGCGAGTCCTGTCTAGGCTAGATATTTTCAGCACACTATTTACATCCCCTTTATTTATTCCTGTCTTCCATTTATACACCTCAATCATATCCCCCCTAATTCTACGTCTTTCTAGAGAGTGCAGATTCAGGGCCCTTAGTCTATCCTCATAGGGAAGGTTTCTGATACATGGGATCAACTTTGTCATCCTCCTTTGTACATTTTCCAGAGAATTTATATCCATTCTGTAATAAGGTGACCAAAACTGTGCAGCATAATCTAAATGAGGCCTAACCAAGGATGTATAGAGTTGAAGAACAACCTGAGGACTCCTATTATTTATGCTTCTTGATATGAAGCCAAGGATTCTATTAGCTTTATTGCGAACACTTATGCACTGTTGTCTTGGTTTCAGATTACTGCTAACCAGAACTCCTAAATCTTTTTCGCAATCCGTAATATTAAGATCTACATTATTTAGTTTATATGTGGCATGGTTATTGTCCTGTCCAACATTTAGAACTTTGCATTTGTCTATATTAAACTGCATCTGCCACTTCTCCGACCACTGCATCAGTCTATTCAAATCTTCCTGGAGTGCTCGAATGTCCTCGTCAGAATGAATTCGACGGCCTATTTTGGTGTCATCGGCAAACTTGCCGATGTCGCTCTTTATGCCCTCATCTATGTCGTTTATGTAGATTGTGAACAGCAGGGGGCCCAACACTGACCCCTGTGGAACACCGCTCGTGACACTTCCCCACTCTGATTTCTCCCCATTTATGCAAACTCTCTGCTGCCTATTTGTCAACCATGCCTCTATCCAGGAAAAAATTTCTCCTCCTATTCCATGTGCTTTAATTTTCCTCAATAGTCTCTGATGTGGGACCCTGTCAAAAGCCTTACTGAAGTCCATATACACAATATCATATTCATTACCATGATCTACCTCCTCAAATACCTTAGTGAAAAAAGTTAATAAATTCGTAAGGCAGGAACGCCCCTTTGTAAAACCATGCTGAGATTCGTTGATTAATTTATGCTTTTCAAGGTGGCTACGAACTGCCTCGGCAATTATTGATTCCATAAATTTTCCCACTATGGAGGTTAGGCTTATTGGTCTATAGTTCGAAGCTAAGGACCTGTCACCTGTTTTGAAAATAGGTATCACATTTGCCATTTTCCACTTATCTGGCACCATGCCAGTTTGTAGTGATATGTTGAAAAGATTAGCCAAAGGTGTGCTAAGCTCCTCTTTACATTCCTTTAGAACCCTTGCATACAGTTCATCAGGGCCTGGGGATTTGTTAGGTTTTAATTTATCTATTTGCCTAAGGACCATGTCACTTGTGACCCTAATAGTACACAGTTTATTATCGTCCTGTTCTACATAATTTATCATTACTGGAATATCGCTGGTATCCTCCTGTGTAAAAACTGAGAGGAAGTATGTGTTAAAAATTCTACACATTTCCTTATCACTGTCAGTGAGCTGACCCGAGGAACTTTTGAGTGGGCCTATCTTGTCCCTGATCTTACTTCTGTATACCTGAAAGAATCCTTTTGGGTTAGTCTTCGATTCTCTTGCAACTTTAACCTCATAATCTCTTTTTGCTTTTCTAATTCCCTTTTTTATTTCTCTCTTTAACTGAATATATCGATTTCTCAATTGCCCCTCTCCTCTTTTGATTTGCCTATATATGCCTCTCTTTTGACCAATCAGATATTTTAATCTATTGTTCATCCATTTAGGATCATTTTTGTTTGATCTGATTTCCCTATTTGGAACATAATTTGACTGAGCAGCTAGAACTATGCCCTGGAAAGCATCATATCGGCAACCATCACCACCTACCTGACCCTTAGTCAGGTCATTCCAGTTCAGCCCACCTAAGTAATTTTTCAGTCCTATGAAATCAGCCAAGCGAAAGTCAGGGACGGAGACTTGATTGCCATTATTAGGGGAATTCCATGATATATTAAAACTGAGTGATTTGTGATCACTTTCCCCAAGCTCATCATTAACCTCAAGATTATTAATTAGTGTTTCCCTACTGGCAAGAACCAAGTCAAGGAGGTTATTTCCCCTAGTTGGCTCTGTCACAAACTGTTTTAAAAAACAATCCTGGATCGTATCAAGAAAGTCACCTGACTCTAAATTTCCTGTCAAATTGCTCCAGTCAATCTGTCTATAGTTGAAATCTCCCATTAGCACAACATTTTCGTATGTAGATGCCTTACGAATTTCGTCCCATAGAAGTTTACTGCACTCCCTATCAAGATTTGGGGCCCTGTAAATCACACCCAAAATTAGTTTTTCTCGGCCCTCGAGAAGCTGTAACCAAACAGATTCAGTGGCTGACGCTTCTAATTTAATATCTTGTCTAACACAACAATTTAAATTGTCTCTGACATACATCGCTACTCCACCACCTTTCCTGTTGACCCTGTCAGTGTGGAATAATTTATAGCCTTGTATGTGACATTCAGAGGGCATCTCTCTATCTTTCAGATTGAGCCAGGTCTCTGTTATAGCAATAATATCTATGTCTCCTGCACTTGCAATTAATCTTAGCTCATCTATCTTATTTCTTACACTCCTGCTATTAGTATAGTAAACCTTAAGGGAGCTAGTCCCTTGCTGCCCTCTGCTGTCCCCCTTTGTTTGCTGACCTGATCTATTGTCTTTATTTATAACTTCATGCTGAATGCCTTTTATACATTTACTGTTTCCAACCCAAGTGTTGCAACCTGCTTGTTTCCCACACACACCCATACCTCTATCTTCCATCAGTTTAAAATCATAGGCATTTCACCAATGGCCTTCTCAATCGAGTCTGCAAGTGCTACCACCCCAGCCCCAGAGAGATGTACCCCATCCCTTGCATACATATCATGTTTGCCATAAAAGTTGTTCCAGTTGTCAATGAATGGGATTGCAAGTTCCTTGCAGTATCTGTCTAGCCAGCAATTTACACCAATTGCCCTAGACAACCATTCATTTCCTACTCCCCTTCTAGGCAAGATGCTACATATGATTGGGATCCCTCCCTTAGACTTAATGAAATCTATAGCTGACCTGTACTTATCTAGCAGCTCTTCTCTCCTACCCTTCCCAATATCATTTCCACCAGCACTGAGACAGATAATGGGCTTGCTCCCATTACCTGACATGATATTATCCAGCCTGTTGACAATGTCCCCAACACCAGCTCCAGGGAAGCACACTCTATCTCTCATCTTCTTATTCCTATTACAAAAAGCACGGTCAATGTATCTTACCTGAGAGTCACCAACCACAAGAATGCGCTTACCTCCATTAGCAGGGGCAGTAGTACCCTTACCTTCACTGGCCACTGAAGTACATTCATCCTGAAGAACAGAGAAGCGATTTCCTACCTTCAGATCTTCACTCTTAACTTTCCTTACTCTGATGCGCCTTCCATTACTGTGAACTACTCGCCACTTGTAGCAGGTGCTGGGCTGCACCTCACTGCTGGTAGCCGTTGCTGCCTCCCCAACTACAGCCTCCTCACAGCGAGAGACAGACTGCACCTCGCTGCTAGAAGCCTCATTCCCCACAACTCCAGCCACCTCACACTCTCTCCCAGACCCATTGAGGTGGACCTTCAGCCTCCTAATCTCCTCCTGGAGAAGCAAGACCTCCTCCTTCAACTCTCCAACCTCAATTTTTAAAACACTGCAGAAGCAAGCCATGCTTTGTAACCGTCCACACTAATCCCCAAGGCAGCTCAGGGTCTGTGACCTCACGTGACGACTGACCAGAGAGTAGTAAGGGAGAAAAAGTTAGCATATGAGAAGTTTTTACAAAGTAGAAGTGATGCAAGGAGGGAAGAGTATATGGAGAAAAAGAGAAAAGTTAAGAGAGTGGTGAAGCAATGTAAAAAGAGAGCAAATGAGAGAGTGGGTGAGATGTTATCAACAAATTTTGTTGAAAATAAGAAAAAGTTTTGGAGTGAGATTAACAAGTTAAGAAAGCCTAGAGAACAAATGGATTTGTCAGTTAAAAATAGGAGAGGAGAGTTATTAAATGGAGAGTTAGAGGTATTGGGAAGATGGAAGGAATATTTTGAGGAATTGTTAAATGTTGATGAAGATAGGGAAGCTGTGATTTCGTGTATAGGGCAAGGAGGAATAACATCTTGTAGGAGTGAGGAAGAGCCAGTTGTGAGTGTGGGGGAAGTTCGTGAGGCAGTAGGTAAAATGAAAGGGGGTAAGGCAGCCGGGATTGATGGGATAAAGATAGAAATGTTAAAAGCAGGTGGGGATATAGTTTTGGAGTGGTTGGTGCAATTATTTAATAAATGTATGGAAGAGGGTAAGGTACCTAGGGATTGGCAGAGAGCATGCATAGTTCCTTTGTATAAAGGCAAAGGGGATAAAAGAGAGTGCAAAAATTATAGGGGGATAAGTCTGTTGAGTGTACCTGGTAAAGTGTATGGTAGAGTTATAATTGAAAAAATTAAGAGTAAGACGTAGAATAGGATAGCAGATGAACAAGGAGGCTTTAGGAAAGGTAGGGGGTGTGTGGACCAGGTGTTTACAGTGAAACATATAAGTGAACAGTATTTAGATAAGGCTAAAGAGGTCTTTGTGGCATTTATGGATTTGGAAAAGGCGTATGACAGGGTGGATAGGGGGGCAATGTGGCAGATGTTGCAAGTGTATGGTGTAGGAGGTAGGTTACTGAAAGCAGTGAAGAGTTTTTACGAGGATAGTGAGGCTCAAGTTAGAGTATGTAGGAAAGAGGGAAATTTTGTCCCAGTAAAAGTAGGCCTTAGACAAGGATGTGTGATGTCACCGTGGTTGTTTAATATATTTATAGATGGGGTTGTAAGAGAAGTAAATGCGAGGGTCTTGGCAAGAGGCGTGGAGTTAAAAGATAAAGAATCACACACAAAGTGGGAGTTGTCACAGCTGCTCTTTGCTGATGACACTGTGCTCTTGGGAGATTCTGAAGAGAAGTTGCAGAGATTGGTGGATGAATTTGGTAGGGTGTGCAAAAGAAGAAAATTAAAGGTGAATACAGGAAAGAGTAAGGTTATGAGGATAACAAAAAGATTAGGTGATGAAAGATTGAATATCAGATTGGAGGGAGAGAGTATGGAGGAGGTGAACGTATTCAGATATTTGGGAGTGGACGTGTCAGCGGATGGGTCTATGAAAGATGAGGTGAATCATAGAATTGATGAGGGAAAAAGAGTGAGTGGTGCACTTAGGAGTCTGTGGAGACAAAGAACTTTGTCCTTGGAGGCAAAGAAAGGAATGTATGAGAGTATAGTTTTACCAACGCTCTTATATGGGTGTGAAGCGTGGGTGATGAATGTTGCAGCGAGGAGAAGGCTGGAGGCAGTGGAGATGTCATGTCTGAGGGCAATGTGTGGTGTGAATATAATGCAGAGAATTCGTAGTTTGGAAGTTAGGAGGAGGTGCGGGATTACCAAAACTGTTGTCCAGAGGGCTGAGGAAGGGTTGTTGAGGTGGTTCGGACATGTAGAGAGAATGGAGCGAAACAGAATGACTTCAAGAGTGTATCAGTCTGTAGTGGAAGGAAGGCGGGGTAGGGGTCGGCCTAGGAAGGGTTGGAGGGAGGGGGTAAAGGAGGTTTTGTGTGCGAGGGGCTTGGACTTCCAGCAGGCATGCGTGAGCGTGTTTGATAGGAGTGAATGGAGACAAATGGTTTTTAATACTTGACGTGCTGTTGGAGTGTGAGCAAAGTAACATTTATGAAGGGATTCAGGGAAACCGGCAGGCCGGACTTGAGTCCTGGAGATGGGAAGTACAGTGCCTGCACTCTGAAGGAGGGGTGTTAATGTTGCAGTTTAAAAACTGTAGTGTAAAGCACCCTTCTGGCAAGACAGTGATGGAGTGAATGATGGTGAAAGTTTTTCTTTTTCGGCCCACCCTGCCTTGGTGGGAATCGGCCGGTGTGATAATAAAAAATAAAATGTTTACCATATCTGAGTAATTGAAATTTCTCATCATTGAACTTCATATTGTTTTCTGCAGCCCACTGAAAGATTTGGTTGATGTCCGCCTGGAGCTTTGCAGTGTCTGCAATGGAAGACACTGTCATGCAGATTCGGGTGTCATCTGCAAAGGAAGACACGGTGCTGGAGCTGACATCCTTGTCTATGTCGGATATGAGGATGAGGAACAAGATGGGAGCGAGTACTGTGCCTTGTGGAACAGAGCTTTTCACCGTAGCTGCCTCGGACTTTACTCTGTTGACGACTACTCTCTGTGTTCTGTTAGTGAGGAAATTATAGATCCATCGACCGACTTTTCCTGTTATTCCTTTAGCACGCATTTTGTGCGCTATTACGCCATGGTCACACTTGTCGAAGGCTTTTGCAAAGTCTGTATATATTACATCTG
>NW_027198696.1:0-40831 GCF_038502225.1 Cherax quadricarinatus
ACATACAAGATACTGCGGGGAATAGACAAGATGGACAGAGATAGGATGTTCCAGAGAGGGGACACAGAAACAAGGGGACACAACTGGAAGCTGAAGACTCAGACGAGTCACTGGGAAGTTAAGAAGTATTTCTTCAGTCATACAGTTGTCAGGAAGTGGAATAGCCTAGCAAGTGAATTAGTGGAGGCAGGAACCATACATAGTTTTAAGAAGAGGTATGACAAAGCTCAGGAAGCAGAGAGGGAGAGGACCTAGTAGCGATCAGTGAAGAGGCGGGGCCAGGAGCTGAGTCTCGACCCCTGCAACCACAATTAGGTGAGTACAATTAGGTGAGTACACACACAGTGAGAGAGAGAGAGTACATAACCATATATCATCGATATATAAAAATATAGCTTTCAAAAGCATTACTCATCTTAGTGTTAGTTAATATTATACAGGAGGAAAAAAATGACTCGGTATAACCTGTCTCTGGGATATATTACACATTTCCTCCTCAGTAATATGTTGGTGAAATTTAGACAAAGGAAATAATAGAAGCTTCAATTAGGGTTTCAGGATATATTACATTCCTCTGGCCTCAGCCCTCCACTGGCCAATTGCATCGCCTGCAACAGTAATATTACAGAATTGTCAAACGATATTGCTTTTCTGTATGTCATATAACTTTCACCATTTTTTATCTGTTAATCGTTAATTGTTGGCTATTAATTTGTCTAGTGATTTATTGGCTCATATTAATGTCCAGGTGCAGCCGACCCATCACTTAACATCAGACATTAACAGCTGAATGACTGAGTTAACGGTAGAAACAATAGCAGTATACCAATTAACAGAAACAACAGCCCAAACAGCATAAGTAACAGTAACATGGACATCCTGATGACGTACTTTCCACTTGCCTGTTCTGAAACATAAGTCGTTTCAGTTAATATCTTCTCTAATATTTTTTGAACTTTATCACCAGATTAACATTAGATTTATTTTCAAATCTCATAACACTATCAAGAATGTTTTTAATGTTAGCTCTGAATCCTCTATTTTTATAAATGTACGCGTGAGTGTTGTATGGCCACCTATACTCGCATACTGTAGGTAAAACAAAGATGCATGTAGTCACTAGAATTCATGAACACAAAGGTATATTATGCACAACAAAACTTCTGATTGCTAAACCATCATTTAGTGTCGTCAGGGAGCAGTCCAGCACATTCGATCACCTCATTGTTGACGTCTGGTTTTCTGTTTCAGCTCGTAGTCAGTCAGACAGCGATCTCACAATGGAGACCTCACTAACACACCGCAAATCTGGTATTGGAGGGAACGCAAGTTTCATAAAGTTACTGTGTTACTAGGTATGTTTAAAGTTACTTGGCTGCAGGGTCACCTCATGGAAAAGACCCGGACCGGGACCATACCGTCGAACCCCTTCACTTGGTCTTTTCTCAGTGTTCATTATTTGTATTCGAAGAAATTTTAGTCAATAATGCTTTCTCGTTATGGCATCCTTAATTAGGATCATGATCGTCACCAAACATTTTCTCTCATTGCAAATTTTAAATCTCTTAGGATTTTTGGGGCTTTAACTAGAACTTTTTTGTTTTCCTCGATTATTCTGTCTTTTTTTAAGATTTTAGCATTTTAATACTGAAATCTTTCATGTGTACATAGACTACATCAACTGATGTTATATCATTCTCTCCCTTACACACACACACAAACAAAATATATATATATATATATATATATATATATATATATATATATATATATATATATATATATATATATATATATATATATCACACACAAAAGCTGAAGGTAAACCAAGTTGTTAATATATAAAAAACTGGAGAGAGACTTCAAACAGCTATTCCAGACACTGCAATCAGGTCCCTCCATGGCTCTGATAATTACTTGTCTTTCCCAGCATAGCAACGCTTTAACAGGTATGTGTGTGATGAGTCTTCTGGGGTGGGGAAAGACTAGTAAGTTAAGGGAGAACGATTTCTCTGGAACAATAATATGATCTTAGAAATGGCAAGTGAAGTGAAAGCTTTCTTTCTGAGGCATGTAATGATTTAAGCGGCAAGTCAGTAGAAAGACTGCAACAGTATATGTTCAATATTTGCTCACTGCAGTCACAGCTGAATCTACATCACCCTTTCCCAACTACTTATGTTCTTTTTTTTCAGAAGTCTTGTCTGGAGTCCCTCAACCCATTATTTATCAACTTCTTTCTAATTTTCTGTTTTTCTTTATATAGAATGTAGATTTCTACATATTCAAAATATTTTTTCCACTATTTTGCTACATTTTTGTTTTGCGTACAAACTCATGTTCCACGAGCGGACTCCTAATTTCTGTCCCTTCACCCCATCCTTATTTTCAAATATTTTTTCCAATAATTGTTCCATCATATTTTGGCAATTATTTATTAAACAGTAAATCACTTAGGAATACTAATAATCTGTTGTAGATAAAAACAAAAGAGCGGTAATTGGAAAACTTATTTTAACAATGCTTCCAATTACAGGCTCTTGTGTCTTCAACTGCAATTACAGGCGTTTGTTTTTATCAATTACTATTACAAGCTTTTGTGTCTTCATCAGTTACAATGATTTTTTTTTACTGTATATTAAAAAATATTTTCACATTTTTCTATCATTAAGGTTTTTACAATATACTTTCGCATTTATACTTTTCAAGTTACATTTTCCCAAAACAATTCGGTTCAATATAATTTTTCAACAATATATACATTTTTTATTTTTGTATGTCACTGAATAATAAAAATAGATAACAAAAACATATATTTAATACTGTATTTACATTTACACAAATTAAAATGCAACAAATTAATGTAACATACAGTAGTGGTGTCCCAAGTTGTTATTTTGTTTACTACACCTTCATGGACATATTACTACACCTTCATGGACATATTACTACACCTTCATGGACACATTACTACACCTTCATGGACATATTACTACACCTTCATGGACACATTACTACACTTCATGGACACATTACTACACTTCATGGACACATTACTACACTTCATGGACACATTACTACACCTTCATGGACACATTACTACACTTCATGGACACATTACTACACTTCATGGACACATTACTACACCTTCATGGACACATTACTACACCTTCATGGACACATTACTACACTTCATGGACACATTACTACACTTCATGGACACATTACTACACCTTCATGGACACATTACTACACTTCATGGACACATTACTACACTTCATGGACACATTACTACACCTTCATGGACACATTACTACACCTTCATGGACACATTACTACACTTCATGGACACATTACTACACTTCATGGACACATTACTACACTTCATGGACACATTACTACACCTTCATGGACACATTACTACACCTTCATGGACACATTACTACACCTTCATGGACACATTACTACACCTTCATGGACACATTACTACACCTTCACACTTCATGGAAACATTAATACACTTCATGGACACATTACTACACTTCATGGACACATAACTACACTTCATGGACACATTACTACACCTTCATGGACACATTACTACACTTCATGGACACATTACTACACTTCATGGACACATTACTACACTTCATGGACACATTACTACACCTTCATGGACACATTACTACACCTTCATGGACACATTACTACACTTCATGGACACATTACTACACTTCATGGACACATTACTACACCTTCATGGACACATTACTACACTTCATGGACACATTACTACACTTCATGGACATATTACTACACCTTCATGGACACATTACTACACCTTCATGGACACATTACTACACTTCATGGACACATTACTACACTTCATGGACACATTACTACACTTCATGGACACATTACTACATCTTCATGGACACATTACTACACCTTCATGGACACATTACTACACCTTCATGGACACATTACTACACCTTCATGGACACATTACTACACCTTCATGGACATATTACTACACCTTCATGGACACATTACTACACTTCATGGACACATTACTACACTTCATGGACACATTACTACACTTCATGGACACATTACTACACCTTCATGGACACATTACTACACTTCATGGACACATTACTACACTTCATGGACACATTACTACACCTTCATGGACACATTACTACACTTCATGGACACATTACTACACCTTCATGGACATATTACTACACCTTCATGGACACATTACTACACCTTCATGGACACATTACTACACCTTCATGGACACATTACTACACTTCATGGACACATTACTACACCTTCATGGACATATTACTACACCTTCATGGACAAATTACTACACTTCATGGACACATTACTACACTTCATGGACACATTACTACACTTCATGGACACATTACTACACTTCATGGACACATTACTACACCTTCATGGACACATTACTACACTTCATGGACACATTACACTTCATGGACACATTACTACACTTCATGGACACATTACTACAATTCATGGAGACATTACTACACTTCATGGACACATTACTACACCTTCATGGACACATTACTACACCTTCATGGACACATTACTACACCTTCATGGACACATTACTACACTTCATGGACACATTACTACACTTCATGGACACATTACTACACCTTCATGGACACACTACACTTCATGGACACATTACTACACCTTCATGGACACATTACTACACCTTCATGGACACATTACTACACCTTCATGGACACATTACTACACCTTCATGGACACATTACTACACCTTCATGGACACATTACTACACCTTCATGGACACATTACTACACCTTCATGGACACATTACTACACCTTCATGGACACATTACTACACTTCATGGACACATTACTACACCTTCATGGACACATTACTACACCTTCATGGACTCATTACTACACCTTCATGGACACATTGCTACACCTTCATGGACACATTACTACACCTTCATGGACACATTACTACACCTTCATGGACACATTACTACACCTTCATGGACACATTACTACACCTTCATGGACACATTACTACACCTTCATGGACACATTACTACACCTTCATGGACACATTACTACACCTTCATGGACACATTACTACACCTTCATGGACACATTACTACACCTTCATGGACACATTACTACACCTTCATGGACACATTACTACACCTTCATGGACACATTACTACACCATTATGGACATATTACTACACCTTCATGGACACATTACTACACCTTCATGGACACATTGCTACACCTTCATGGACATATTACTACACCTTCATGGACATATTGCTACACCTTCATGGACATATTACTACACCTTCATGGACACATTACTACACTTCATGGACACATTACTACACCTTCATGGACACATTACTACACCTTCATGGACACATTGCTGCACCTTCATGGACATATTACTACACCTTCATGGACACATTACTACACCTTCATGGACACATTACTACACCTTCATGGACACATTACACCTTCATGGACACATTACTACACCTTCATGGACACATTACTACACCTTCATGGACACATTTCTACACCTTCATGGACATATTATTACACCTTCATGGACACATTACTAAACCTTCATGGACACATTACTACACTTCATGGACACATTACTACACCTTCATGGACACATTACTAAACCTTCATGGACATATTACTACACCTTCATGGACACATTACTACACTTCATGGACACATTACTACACCTTCATGGACATATTACTACACCTTCATGGACACATTACTACACCTTTATGGACATATTACTACACCTTCATGGACACATTACTACACTTCATGGACACATTACTACACCTTCATGGACACATTACTACACTTCATGGACACATTACTACACCTTCATGGACACATTACTACACCTTTATGGACATATTACTACACCTTCATGGACATATTACTACACCTTCATGGACATATTACTACACCTTCATGGACACATTACTACACTTCATGGACACATTACTACACCTTCATGGACACATTACTACACCTTTATGGACATATTACTACACCTTCATGGACATATTACTACACCTTCATGGACATATTACTACACCTTCATGGACACATTACTACACTTCATGGACACATTACTACACTTCATGGACACATTGCTACACCTTCATGGACACATTACTACACCTTCATGGACACATTACTACACCTTCTTGGACACATTACTACACTTTCATGGACACATTACTACACCTTCTTGGACACATTACACCTTCATGGACACATTACACCTTCATGGACACATTACTACTCTTTAATGGACACATTACACCTTCATGGACACATTACTACACCTTGGACACATTACACCTTCATGGACACATTACACCTTCCCGGACACATTACTACACCTTGGACACATTACACCTTCATGGACACATTACACCTTCCCGGACACATTACTACACTTTCATGGACACATTACTACACCTTGGACACATTACACCTTCATGGGCACATTACTACACCTTGGACACATTACACCTTGGACACATTACACCTTCTTGGACACATTACTACACCTTCATGGACACATTACTACACCTTGGACACATTACACCTTCATGGACACATTACACCTTCCCGGACACATTACTACACTTTCATGGACACATTACTACACCTTGGACACATTACACCTTCATGGACACATTACACCTTGGACACATTACTACACCTTCTTGGACACATTACTACACCTTCATGGACACACTACTACACCTTGGACACATTATACCTTCATGGACACATTACTACACCTTGGACACATTGCTACACCTTGGACACATTACTACACCTTCATGGACACATTACTACACTTTCGTTGACACATTACTACACCTTCATGGACACATTACTACACCTTGGACACATTACTACACCTTCTTGGACACATTACTACACCTTCATGGACACATTAGTACACCTTCATGGACACATTACTACGCCTTCACGGACACATTACTACACTTTCATGGACACATTAATACACCTTGGACACATTACTACACCTTGGACACATTACTACACCTTGGACACATTACTACACCTTGGACACATTACTGCACCTTTTTGGACACAGTTTCAAAATGCGTGAGCTTATTTTTCAATACTGTACTGTACATAATATTCGTTTGGAAAATCCTTATGGAACTAATCCCAAATCAGTACACGGAAATCACTCCCTACGAAAGGAGAAGACTGTGCGACATCCCCCCCCCAGGTAAAAATCTGGACGTGACGTGAGTACACCTCCACAGTAAGTGTCAGGTGCCCTAAACTGTTAAGCTGCCTCCCATCATACATAAAGGGGATTGCCAATAGACCCCTGGCTGTCTTCAAGCAGGAACTGGACAGGAACCTAAAGTCAGTACTGACTAGCCGAGCTGTGGTTTGTGCGTCGGTTTGCGTGCGGCCGACATTAACAGCCTGATTGATCAGGCCCTGATGCATCGCGAGGCCTGGCCATGGACCGGGCCGCAGTGGCGTTGACAAAATAGTCTCAGATCACGTAAGTCTATATAACCTCTTGTTTAGGGTCTGCATAACCAGGATACCGTTATTGTCTATGCCATCTTCATGTATTTATAATATGAACAGAAATATTTAAACGAAATAAACTCAATCGTTTCGAAAATAGGTGTTAGTAAAATACTGATAAACATTACTTCCAGAACAAAGACCTTCAATAATTAGCCAAAGTTTTAGAATATAAATTACAAACGTGTTGCTAAGCACTCTGGAAACTCCCTATATAAGGTCTAAGTAAAGTTTGACGTCGTGGAGGTGGGAAGTACAGTGTTCGCTCGCTGCTGACGATGCTGCGCTCGAAGGGTCAACTGAACTGTCATGTATTCACTCTTGTAAAGTAAAAGGACACAAGTGCAACTTTATCAAGCTTGATAAAGCTCCTGGAGAGCGAAACGTTGCCACAATAAAATGTCACATTAGTTGCACTTGTGTCCTTTTACTTTACATATTGTCGGTAATTCTACCAACATCATTATTCACTCTTGACAAGACCGATTTTGACTGTACGTTGATGAATGTGTTTCTGTCTTTGCGGTCACTCTACCTTGGTTATAATTGCCCGATATAAAAATAACACATTTGAAGTATTTATTTTGAGAATCTTCTTATACAACATACCTGTGTTTTACCTGTGGTTGATCCCGAGGGTCATCACCCAACATGAATTACCTTTAATGTGCGGATCCATTAAGTAAGATTTGATATGAATTATTTAAAGAACAAAGTTATTTGGTATACATTGTGACAATTGTTCATTTACATATGTTGTAATAATTCTAATAAAATTAAATTATTGAATATATATTGAATAACTAATGTATACTAAAAAACTGAATTGAAAGGTGAATTATTTAACAGAAGTTTGGGGAAAACTTTGACAAATTCCATCTTTATAAAAAAAAGATCAGCTGACACAAAGATGGAAGTTAGAAGTGTATGAGGGTCTGTTAAAAGCTACATTTAATTTTTGTTGTAAATAACTGAAAACGCCTTTTGGGCGTGGAGAGGGGAATCAAGGATGAATTGGGAGGTGATCCAAGACGGACAGGGAAAGGAGGATCAAAGATGAGTAGGGAGAGGGGGGGATCGACGAATAGTAGGGGGGGAGGGCCAAGAGGATGGCAATCGAAAAAAATAAGTAAAAAAGTTGTAAGGGATTTGTGGGTAAAGTTGTAGGTAAGTAAGAAATAATGGAAATGAGGAAGCTTGGCAACTGAAAAAATAATGGGGGTGACTGGCAGTCAGATTAGAAATAATGGGAGTGGGGGGGGGGTCAAATAAGAAATAATTAGGGGTGGTGTGGGAGAGGGGCATGAGCTCCTAGTGACTCAACTGAACATTATTGATTCTGACCCAAATCATCTGACAACTAAGAGTGAAATTTCACACTAAACAATTTCTAGTGAGTTATTCAGGTTCAATTTTCCCCAATAAGGTAAGGAAAGGATTTCTTTCGAGCAGAATGAAAGGAATATCAGGTTGGTAACCACACATTTTTTTTTATAGGCTGGAAGCAACTGATTACCCATTTACTGCACTACCTGGCTGGAGTGTCTACCTAGAGAATGGTCCGGGGGTCAACATCCCTGCAGCTCGGTCCAAGACCAGGCATCCGATTGGATGTCCTGATCAGCCAAGGTTACTTTTTTTTATTTGTTTGCAAATAAACCAAATCAAACTCACTACGTGGGCGAACAAATTGACAGCTGTGTATAATTCAAGAACCACCAGAATCGCCACCACCACGAAGTTCATCAAGGTTACCACGCCCAGCTTCAGCAACCTTCCCACCATTACTACACCACTAACTTTAGTTCCGTCACCACCACACCCAACACTACCACCATTTAACTTACCTCCACTGTCCGTCCTCTGCCGTTTAATCATCCTTTATGCTCTTTTCTTTCTTTACCACTTTCCACCTACACTCACTCACTCACTCACTCTCTCTCTCTCTCTCTCTCTCTCTCTCTCTCTCTTTTCTTCCCAGGTTACAGAAGATAAAGCATGGGGCCTAAGCCTTAGATTTTTTTAGTCACCAACGACAGAACATAGCAGGTGAAAAGGCTAAAGGTAGAGACAGGAAATACATGGCGAGAGAGACAGGCAGATAGAGACAGAGAGACAAAGGAGATAGAAGGAAAGACACGCAGGAACAGATAAAAGTTAGACATATTGAGCCTCTTATCTCCAAGTGACCAGAAAATTCAATCGACTTAAAGGTCAGTCGCTGCCGGGATACAGATGGACGGACGGAGGACGGAGGACAGACAGCTAGAAGGACGGACTGTCGCAGAGTTCTGCACAGTAAATCCTCTTGGCATGTGTCTTCTTTATATTTTTATTTCGCTGATCACTCTAAGAACTCCTCTCATATTATCCCCGGAAAAACGATCGTAAAAAGATGCTGATACAATAGAAAGCAAATACAAAGTATTTTAACAATCCAGTTCTTCAACTTTCACAAAAATGATAAAAAAATATGACGCGGTTTATGCTTGTTTGAGGAGACTTAGGGAGACCTGAGGAAACTAGATCCTATCAAGAGGGGACAAAACGAGCCATAAAGAAGCATTAGTAGCATAGAGTGGGCCGCTGACACAGCAATCTGAGAGGCAAGTGAGCGAGGAAGTCTAGCAGAGTGGGAGGCCATCTCACCTACACACACACACACACACACACACACAAGCTAAGATTGCAACACCATAAATATAGAATTAGAACTGGACAGAGTCCAGTGCTGTGTTTATTCACCGGAATGATTTTAACCGCCCAACTAATTTTCAAAAAGCCGGAAAAGTTTTATCATCATTTCCACTGTTGAAAGAAATTATCGAATCAAGTTTCATAAAATTATTATTGATTGTAATATGAATATTATTTCAGGGTTATAAAAATTAGATTAATTTATTTTTAACTGATTTATGAGGAATGCCATATCTGACATGGGGAAGTGGAATAAGAATCTTTCCTCCGTAAGCCATGCGTGTTGTAAAAGTCAACTAAAATGCCGGGAACAATGGGCTAGTAACCCCTTTTCCTGTAAAGATTACTAAAAAGAATAAGAAGAAGAAAATTGTCAAAGTGGGAAGTCTGAATGTGCGTGGATGTTGTGCAAATGATAAGAAAGAGATGATTGTGGATGTTATGAATGAGAAGAAACTGGATGTCCTGGCTTTAAGTGAAACAAAGCTGAAGGGGGTGGGAGAGTTTCAATGGAGAGGAATAAATGGGATTAGGTCAGGGGTTTCAAATAGAGTTAGAGCTAAAGAAGGAGTAGCAATAATGTTGAAGGATAAGCTATGGCAGGAAAAGAGGGACTACAAATGTATAAATTCAAGGATTATGTGGAGTAAAATAAAGATTGGATGTGAAAAGTGGGTTATAGTAAGCGTGTATGCACCTGGAGAAGAGAGAAGTGTAGAGGAGAGAGAGAGATTCTGGGAAATGTTGAGTGAATGCGTGGGGAGTTTTGAATCAAGTGTGAGAGTAATGGTGGTTGGGGATTTCAATGCTAAAGTGGGTAAAAATGTTATGGAGGGAGTAGTAGGTAAATTTGGGGTGCCAGGGGTAAATGTAAATGGGGAGCCTTTAATTGAGCTATGTGTAGAAAGAAATTTGGTAATAAGTAATACATATTTTATGAAAAAGAGGATAAATAAATATACAAGGTATGATGTAGCACGTAATGAAAGTAGTTTGTTAGATTATGTATTGGTGGATAAAAGGTTGATGGGTAGGCTCCAGGATGTACATGTTTATAGAGGGGCAACTGATATATCGGATCATTATTTAGTTGTAGCTACAGTTAGAGTAAGAGGTAGATGGGAAAAGAGGAAGGTGGCAACAACAAGTAAGAGGGAGGTGAAAGTGTATAAACTAAGGGAGGAGGAAGTTCGGGCGAGATATAAGCGACTATTGGCAGAAAGGTGGGCTAGTGCAAAGATGAGTAGTGGGGGGGTTGAAGAGGGTTGGAATAGTTTTAAAAATGCAGTATTAGAATGTGGGGCAGAAGTTTGTGGTTATAGGAGGGTGGGGGCAGGAGGAAAGAGGAGTGATTGGTGGAATGATGAAGTAAAGGGTGTGATAAAAGAGAAAAAGGTAGCTTACGAGAGGTTTTTACAAAGCAGAAGTGTTATAAGAAGAGCAGAGTATATGGAGAGTAAAAGAAAGGTGAAGAGAGTGGTGAGAGAGTGCAAAAGGAGAGCAGATGAAAGAGTGGGAGAGGCACTGTCAAGAAATTTTAATGAAAATAAGAAAAAATTTTGGAGTGAGTTAAACAAGTTAAGAAAGCCTAGGGAAAGTATGGATTTGTCAGTTAAAAACAGAGTAGGGGAGTTAGTAGATGGGGAGAGGGAGGTATTAGGTAGATGGCGAGAATATTTTGAGGAACTTTTAAATGTTGAGGAAGAAAGGGAGGCGGTAATTTCATGCACTGGCCAGGGAGGTATACCATCTTTTAGGAGTGAAGAAGAGCAGAATGTAAGTGTGGTGGAGGTACGTGAGGCATTACGTAGAATGAAAGGGGGTAAAGCAGCTGGAACTGATGGGATCATGACAGAAATGTTAAAAGCAGGGGGGGATATAGTGTTGGAGTGGTTGGTACTTTTGTTTAATAAATGTATGAAAGAGGGGAAGGTACCTAGGGATTGGCGGAGAGCATGTATAGTCCCTTTATATAAAGGGAAAGGGGACAAAAGAGATTGTAAAAATTATAGAGGAATAAGTTTACTGAGTATACCAGGAAAAGTATACGGTAGGGTTATAATTGAAAGAATTAGAGGTAAGACAGAATGTAGAATTGCGGATGAGCAAGGAGGCTTCAGAGTGGGTAGGGGATGTGTAGATCAAGTGTTTACATTGAAGCATATATGTGAACAGTATTTAGATAAAGGTAGGGAAGTTTTTATTGCATTTATGGATTTAGAAAAGGCATATGATAGAGTGGATAGAGGAGCAATGTGGCAGATGTTGCAAGTATATGGAATAGGTGGTAAGTTACTAAATGCTGTAAAGAGCTTTTATGAGGATAGTGAGGCTCAGGTTAGGGTGTGTAGAAGAGAGGGAGAATACTTCCCGGTAAAAGTAGGTCTTAGACAGGGATGTGTAATGTCACCATGGTTGTTTAATATATTTATAGATGGGGTTGTAAAAGAAGTAAATGCTAGGGTGTTCGGGAGAGGGGTGGGATTAAATTATGGGGAATCAAATTCAAAATGGGAATTGACACAGTTACTTTTTGCTGATGATACTGTGCTTATGGGAGATTCTAAAGAAAAATTGCAAAGGTTAGTGGATGAGTTTGAGAATGTGTGTAAAGGTAGAAAGTTGAAAGTGAACATAGAAAAGAGTAAGGTGATGAGGGTATCAAATGATTTAGATAAAGAAAAATTGGATATCAAATTGGGGAGGAGGAGTATGGAAGAAGTGAATGTTTTCAGATACTTGGGAGTTGACGTGTCGGCGGATGGATTTATGAAGGATGAGGTTAATCATAGAATTGATGAGGGAAAAAAGGTGAGTGGTGCGTTGAGGTATATGTGGAGTCAAAAAACGTTATCTATGGAGGCAAAGAAGGGAATGTATGAAAGTATAGTAGTACCAACACTCTTATATGGATGTGAAGCTTGGGTGGTAAATGCAGCAGCGAGGAGACGGTTGGAGGCAGTGGAGATGTCCTGTCTAAGGGCAATGTGTGGTGTAAATATTATGCAGAAAATTCGGAGTGTGGAAATTAGGAGAAGGTGTGGAGTTAATAAAAGCATTAGTCAGAGGGCAGAAGAGGGGTTGTTGAGGTGGTTTGGTCATTTAGAGAGAATGGATCAAAGTAGAATGACATGGAAAGCATATAAATCTATAGGGGAAGGAAAGAGGGGTAGGGGTCGTCCTCGAAAGGGTTGGAAAGAGGGGGTAAAGGAGGTTTTGTGGGCGAGGGGCTTGGACTTCCAGCAAGCGTGCATGAGCGTGTTAGATAGGAGTGAATGGAGACGAATGATACTTGGGACCTGACGATCTGTTGGAGTGTGAGCAGGGTAATATTTAGTGAAGGGATTCAGGGAAACCGGTTATTTTCATATAGTCGGACTTGAGTCCTGGAAATGGGAAGTACAATGCCTGCACTTTAAAGGAGGGGTTTGGGATATTGGCAGTTTGGAGGGATATGTTGTGTATCTTTATACGTATATGCTTCTAAACTGTTGTATTCTGAGCACCTCTGCAAAAGCAGTGATAATGTGTGAGTGTGGTGAAAGTGTTGAATGATGATGAAAGTATTTTCTTTTTGGGGATTTTCTTTCTTTTTTGGGTCACCCTGCCTCGGTGGGAGACGACCGACTTGTTGAAAAAAAAAATATATATATATATATATGTATATACATAAATATATAATATATATATATATATATATATATATATATATATATATGTCGTGCCGAATAGGCAAAACTTGCGATTTTGGCTTAAATAGCAACGCTCTTCTTGCCGAATAAGGCAAGCGAAAATTTGTGTAGAATAATTTCGCAAAAAACATTATGAACCTAATAAAAAAATATATTTCAGTGTGTTTATTAAATTATTGTAAACTTATGCAAAATATAGTTAGTTGGATTAGGCTAAATTAAATTGCGCTTGTTATAATATGATTAGGTATATTTTCTAAGGTTCTTTTGGTTATATATATATATATATATATATATATATATATATATATATATATATATATATATATATATATATATATTATTATCACACTGGCCGATTCCCACCAAGGCAGGGTGGCCCGAAAAAGAAAAACTTTCACCATCATTCACTCCATCACTGTCTTGCCAGAAGGGTGCTTTACACTACAGTTTTTAAACTGCAACATTAACACCCCTCCTTCAGAGTGCAGGCACTGTACTTCCCATCTCCAGGACTCAAGTCCGGCCTGCCGGTTTCCCTGAACCCCTTCATAAATGTTACTTTGCTCACACTCCAACAGCACGTCAAGTATTAAAAACCATTTGTCTCCATTCACTCCTATCAAACACGCTCACGCATGCCTGCTGGAAGTCCAAGCCCCTCGCACACAAAACCTCCTTTACCCCCTCCCTCCAACCTTTCCTAGGCCGACCCCTACCCCGCCTTCCTTCCACTACAGACTGATACACTCTTGAAGTCATTCTGTTTCGCTCCATTCTCTCTACATGTCCGAACCACCTCAACAACCCTTCCTCAGCCCTCTGGACAACAGTTTTGGTAATCCCGCACCTCCTCCTAACTTCCAAACTACGAATTCTCTGCATTATATTCACACCACACATTGCCCTCAGACATGACATCTCCACTGCCTCCAGCCTTCTCCTCGCTGCAACATTCATCACCCATGCTTCACACCCATATAAGAGCGTTGGTAAAACTATACTCTCATACATTCCCCTCTTTGCCTCCAAGGACAAAGTTCTTTGTCTCCACAGACTCCTAAGTGCACCACTCACCCTTTTCCCCTCATCAATTCTATGATTCACCTCATCTTTCATAGACCCATCCGCTGACACGTCCACTCCCAAATATCTGAATACATTCACCTCCTCCATACTCTCTCCCTCCAATCTGATATCCAATCTTTCATCACCTAATCTTTTTGTTATCCTCATAACCTTACTCTTTCCTGTATTCACTTTTAATTTTCTTCTTTTGCACACCCTACCAAATTCATCCACCAATCTCTGCAACTTCTCTTCAGAATCTCCCAAGAGCACAGTGTCATCAGCAAAGAGCAACTGTGACAACTCCCACTTTATGTGTGATTCTTTATCTTTTAACTCCACGCCTCTTGCCAAGACCCTCGCATTTACTTCTCTTACAACCCCATCTATAAATATATTAAACAACCACGGTGACATCACACATCCTTGTCTAAGGCCTACTTTTACTGGGAAATAATTTCCCTCTTTCCTACATACTCTAACTTGAGCCTCACTATCCTCGTAAAAACTCTTCACTGCTTTCAGTAACCTACCTCCTACACCATACACCTGCAACATCTGCCACATTGCCCCCCTATCCACCCTGTCATACGCCTTTTCCAAATCCATAAATGCCACAAAGACCTCTTTAGCCTTATCTAAATACTGTTCACTTATATGTTTCACTGTAAACACCTGGTCCACACACCCCCTACCTTTCCTAAAGCCTCCTTGTTCATCTGCTATCCTATTCTCCGTCTTACTCTTAATTCTTTCAATAATAACTCTACCATACACTTTACCAGGTATACTCAACAGACTTATCCCCCTATAATTTTTGCACTCTCTTTTGTCCCCTTTGCCTTTATACAAAGGAACTATGCATGCTCTCTGCCAATCCCTAGGTACCTTACCCTCTTCCATACATTTATTAAATAATTGCACCAACCACTCCAAAACTATATCCCCACCTGCTTTTAACATTTCTATCTTTATCCCATCAATCCCGGCTGCCTTACCCCCTTTCATTTTACCTACTGCCTCACGAACTTCCCCCACACTCACAACTGGCTCTTCCTCACTCCTACAAGATGTTATTCCTCCTTGCCCTATACACGAAATCACAGCTTCCCTATCTTCATCAACATTTAACAATTCCTCAAAATATTCCCTCCATCTTCCCAATACCTCTAACTCTCCATTTAATAACTCTCCTCTCCTATTTTTAACTGACAAATCCATTTGTTCTCTAGGCTTCCTTAACTTGTTAATCTCACTCCAAAACTTTTTCTTATTTTCAACAAAATTTGTTGATAACATCTCACCCACTCTCTCATTTGCTCTCTTTTTACATTGCTTCACCACTCTCTTAACCTCTCTCTTTTTCTCCATATACTCTTCCCTCCTTGCATCACTTCTACTTTGTAAAAACTTCTCATATGCTAACTTTTTCTCCCTTACTACTCTCTTTACATCATCATTCCACCAATCGCTCCTCTTCCCTCCCGCACCCACTTTCCTGTAACCACAAACTTCTGCTGAACACTCTAACACTACATTTTTAAACCTACCCCATACCTCTTCGACCCCATTGCCTATGCTCTCATTAGCCCATCTATCCTCCAATAGCTGTTTATATCTTACCCTAACTGCCTCCTCTTTTAGTTTATAAACCTTCACCTCTCTCTTCCCTGATGCTTCTATTCTCCTTGTATCCCATCTACCTTTTACTCTCAGTGTAGCTACAACTAGAAAGTGATCTGATATATCTGTGGCCCCTCTATAAACATGTACATCCTGAAGTCTACTCAACAGTCTTTTATCTACCAATACATAATCCAACAAACTACTGTCATTTCGCCCTACATCATATCTTGTATACTTATTTATCCTCTTTTTCTTAAAATATGTATTACCTATAACTAAACCCCTTTCTATACAAAGTTCAATCAAAGGGCTCCCATTATCATTTACACCTGGCACCCCAAACTTACCTACCACACCCTCTCTAAAAGTTTCTCCTACTTTAGCATTCAGGTCCCCTACCACAATTACTCTCTCACTTGGTTCAAAGGCTCCTATACATTCACTTAACATCTCCCAAAATCTCTCTCTCTCCTCTGCATTCCTCTCTTCTCCAGGTGCATACACGCTTATTATGACCCACTTTTCGCATCCAACCTTTACTTTAATCCACATAATTCTTGAATTTACACATTCATATTCTCTTTTCTCCTTCCATAACTGATCCTTCAACATTACTGCTACCCCTTCCTTTGCTCTAACTCTCTCAGATACTCCAGATTTAATCCCATTTATTTCCCCCCACCGAAACTCCCCTACCCCCTTCAGCTTTGTTTCGCTTAGGGCCAGGACATCCAACTTCTTTTCATTCATAACATCAGCAATCATCTGTTTCTTGTCATCCGCACTACATCCACGCACATTCAAGCATCCCAGTTTTATAAAGTTTTTCTTCTTCTCTTTTTTAGTAAATGTCTACAGGAGAAGGGGTTACTAGCCCATTGCTCCCGGCATTTTAGTCGCCTCATACGACACGCATGGCTTACGGAGGAAAGATTCTTTTCCACTTCCCCATGGACAATAGAAGAAATAAAGAAGAACAAGAGCTATTTAGAAAAAGGAGAAAAACCTAGATGTATGTATATATATATATGCATGTGCGTGTCTGTGAAGTGTGACCAAAGTGTAAGTAGGAGTAGCAAGATATCCCTGTTATCTAGCGTGTTTATGAGACAGAAAAAGAAACCAGCAATCCTACCATCATGCAAAACAGTTACAGGTTTCTGTTTCACAGTCATCTGGCAGGACGGTAGTACTTCCCTGGGTGGTTGCTGTCTACCAACCTACTTGATCAATAACAACACTGCGCTAGCCAAGAATTCGAACCCATGTTGTACTGGCCTGCCTCATGGTAAGCGAGAGCCACATGACGCTTTAAAACAGGATCACCCAACCCTACAAGAATGGCGCAGCCAGCAGAGTTAGCTCTTTGGCCGCCATCCGAGGGCATGCGGAGGTGTGGGAGCTTCTAAGCTAATTCTGCCGGCTGCGCCATTCTTGTAGGGTTGGGTGGTCCTGTGGTTTAAAGCGTCATGTGGTTCTCGCTTACCATGAGGCAGGCCAGTACAACATGGGTTCGAATCCTTGGCTAGCGCAGTGTAGGGGGCGCCATTGGTACACTAAGGGAAAACACCATAAGTGTCCAGGGCCCAAGACTGTTCAACAGCCTCCCATCAAGCATTAGGGGAATTGCCAATAAACCCCTGGCTGCCTTCATGAGAGAGCTGGACAGATACCTAAAGTCAGTGCCGGATCAGCCGGGCTGTGGTTCGTACGTTGGACTGCGTGTAGTAGGTTGGTAGACAGCAACCACCCAGGGAAGTACTACCGTCCTGCCAGATGACTGTGAAACAAAAACCTGTAACTGTTTTGCATGATGGTAGGATTGCTGGTTTCTTTTTCTGTCTCATAAACACGCTAAGATAACAGGGATATCTTGCTACTCCTACTTACACTTTGGTCACACTTCACAGACACGCACATGCATATATATATATACATACATCTAGGTTTTTCTCCTTTTTCTAAATAGCTCTTGTTCTTTTTTATTTCTTCTATTGTCCATGGGGAAGTGGAAAAGAATCTTTCCTCCGTAAGCCATGCGTGTCGTATGAGGCGACTAAAATGCCGGGAGCAATGGGCTAGTAACCCCTTCTCCTGTATACAATTACTAAAAAAGAGAAGAAGAAAAACTTTATAAAACTGGGTTGCTTAAATGTGCGTGGATGTAGTGCGGATGACAAGAAACAGATGATTGCTGATGTTATGAATGAAAAGAAGTTGGATGTCCTGGCCCTAAGCGAAACAAAGCTGAAGGGGGTAGGAGAGTTTCAGTGGGGGGAAATAAATGGGATTAAATCTGGAGTATCTGAGAGAGTTAGAGCAAAGGAAGGGGTAGCAGTAATGTTAAATGATCAGTTATGGAAGGAGAAAAGAGAATATGAATGTGTAAATTCAAGAATTATGTGGATTAAAGTAAAGGTTGGATGCGAGAAGTGGGTCATAATAAGCGTGTATGCACCTGGAGAAGAGAGGAATGCAGAGGAGAGAGAGAGATTTTGGGAGATGTTAAGTGAATGTATAGGAGCCTTTGAACCAAGTGAGAGAGTAATTGTGGTAGGGGACTTGAATGCTAAAGTAGGAGAAACTTTTAGAGAGGGTGTGGTAGGTAAGTTTGGGGTGCCAGGTGTAAATGATAATGGGAGCCCTTTGATTGAACTTTGTATAGAAAGGGGTTTAGTTATAGGTAATACATATTTTAAGAAAAAGAGGATAAATAAGTATACACGATATGATGTAGGGCGAAATGACAGTAGTTTGTTGGATTATGTATTGGTAGATAAAAGACTGTTGAGTAGACTTCAGGATGTACATGTTTATAGAGGGGCCACAGATATATCAGATCACTTTCTAGTTGTAGCTACACTGAGAGTAAAAGGTAGATGGGATACAAGGAGAATAGAAGCATCAGGGAAGAGAGAGGTGAAGGTTTATAAACTAAAAGAGGAGGCAGTTAGGGTAAGATATAAACAGCTATTGGAGGATAGATGGGCTAATGAGAGCATAGGCAATGGGGTCGAAGAGGTATGGGGTAGGTTTAAAAATGTAGTGTTAGAGTGTTCAGCAGAAGTTTGTGGTTACAGGAAAGTGGGTGCAGGAGGGAAGAGGAGCGATTGGTGGAATGATGATGTAAAGAGAGTAGTAAGGGAGAAAAAGTTAGCATATGAGAAGTTTTTACAAAGTAGAAGTGATGCAAGGAGGGAAGAGTATATGGAGAAAAAGAGAGAGGTTAAGAGAGTGGTGAAGCAATGTAAAAAGAGAGCAAATGAGAGAGTGGGTGAGATGTTATCAACAAATTTTGTTGAAAATAAGAAAAAGTTTTGGAGTGAGATTAACAAGTTAAGAAAGCCTAGAGAACAAATTGATTTGTCAGTTAAAAATAGGAGAGGAGAGTTATTAAATGGAGAGTTAGAGGTATTGGGAAGATGGAAGGAATATTTTGAGGAATTGTTAAATGTTGATGAAGATAGGGAAGCTGTGATTTCGTGTATAGGGCAAGGAGGAATAACATCTTGTAGGAGTGAGGAAGAGCCAGTTGTGAGTGTGGGGGAAGTTCGTGAGGCAGTAGGTAAAATGAAAGGGGGTAAGGCAGCCGGGATTGATGGGATAAAGATAGAAATGTTAAAAGCAGGTGGGGATATAGTTTTGGAGTGGTTGGTGCAATTATTTAATAAATGTATGGAAGAGGGTAAGGTACCTAGGGATTGGCAGAGAGCATGCATAGTTCCTTTGTATAAAGGCAAAGGGGATAAAAGAGAGTGCAAAAATTATAGGGGGATAAGTCTGTTGAGTGTACCTGGTAAAGTGTATGGTAGAGTTATAATTGAAAGAATTAAGAGTAAGACGGAGAATAGGATAGCAGATGAACAAGGAGGCTTTAGGAAAGGTAGGGGGTGTGTGGACCAGGTGTTTACAGTGAAACATATAAGTGAACAGTATTTAGATAAGGCTAAAGAGGTCTTTGTGGCATTTATGGATTTGGAAAAGGCGTATGACAGGGTGGATAGGGGGGCAATGTGGCAGATGTTGCAAGTGTATGGTGTAGGAGGTAGGTTACTGAAAGCAGTGAAGAGTTTTTACGAGGATAGTGAGGCTCAAGTTAGAGTATGTAGGAAAGAGGGAAATTTTTTCCCAGTAAAAGTAGGCCTTAGACAAGGATGTGTGATGTCACCGTGGTTGTTTAATATATTTATAGATGGGGTTGTAAGAGAAGTAAATGCGAGGGTCTTGGCAAGAGGCGTGGAGTTAAAAGATAAAGAATCACACACAAAGTGGGAGTTGTCACAGCTGCTCTTTGCTGATGACACTGTGCTCTTGGGAGATTCTGAAGAGAAGTTGCAGAGATTGGTGGATGAATTTGGTAGGGTGTGCAAAAGAAGAAAATTAAAGGTGAATACAGGAAAGAGTAAGGTTATGAGGATAACAAAAAGATTAGGTGATGAAAGATTGAATATCAGATTGGAGGGAGAGAGTATGGAGGAGGTGAACGTATTCAGATATTTGGGAGTGGACGTGTCAGCGGATGGGTCTATGAAAGATGAGGTGAATCATAGAATTGATGAGGGAAAAAGAGTGAGTGGTGCACTTAGGAGTCTGTGGAGACAAAGAACTTTGTCCTTGGAGGCAAAGAGGGGAATGTATGAGAGTATAGTTTTACCAACGCTCTTATATGGGTGTGAAGCGTGGGTGATGAATGTTGCAGCGAGGAGAAGGCTGGAGGCAGTGGAGATGTCATGTCTGAGGGCAATGTGTGGTGTGAATATAATGCAGAGAATTCGTAGTTTGGAAGTTAGGAGGAGGTGCGGGATTACCAAAACTGTTGTCCAGAGGGCTGAGGAAGGGTTGTTGAGGTGGTTCGGACATGTAGAGAGAATGGAGCGAAACAGAATGACTTCAAGAGTGTATCAGTCTGTAGTGGAAGGAAGGCGGGGTAGGGGTCGGCCTAGGAAGGGTTGGAGGGAGGGGGTAAAGGAGGTTTTGTGTGCGAGGGGCTTGGACTTCCAGCAGGCATGCGTGAGCGTGTTTGATAGGAGTGAATGGAGACAAATGGTTTTTAATACTTGACGTGCTGTTGGAGTGTGAGCAAAGTAACATTTATGAAGGGATTCAGGGAAACCGGCAGGCCGGACTTGAGTCCTGGAGATGGGAAGTACAGTGCCTGCACTCTGAAGGAGGGGTGTTAATGTTGCAGTTTAAAAACTGTAGTGTAAAGCACCCTTCTGGCAAGACAGTGATGGAGTGAATGATGGTGAAAGTTTTTCTTTTTCGGGCCACCCTGCCTTGGTGGGAATCGGCCGGTGTGATAATAAAAATGTTAATTAAGCTATAGATGACTGGGGAAATAATTCTGATAAATGTATGTTTGTGTGTGTACTCACCTATTTGTACTCATCTATTTGTGGTTGCAGGGGTCGATTCATAGCTCCTGGCCCCGCCTCTTCACTGATTGCTACTAGGTCCTCTCTCTCCCTGAGCTTTATCAAACCTTGTCTTAAAACTATGTATGGTTCCCTCATCCACTACGTCACTTTCTAGTCTATTCCACTGCCTGACAACTCCATGACTGAAGAAATACTTCCTTACATCCCCTTGATTCATCTGAGTCTTCAACTTCCAATTGTGACCCCTTGTTTCTGTGTTCCATCTCTGGAACATCCTGTTTTTGTCCACCTTGTCTATTCCGCGCAGTATTTTATATGTCGTTATCATGTCAGTAAACAGGTGATATCAAAATATGCAAAACAACCACTGTGAAAGAATAGTGAAATTCCAAGCGCTTCTTAGTTTTCTTCTTATTCGGGTCACTCTGCCTCAGTGGGAGACTTCAAGTATGCTGAGAACTCTACACTCTTGGAGTGAACATTACACCCAGCATATCCCCCGAAAGGCACAAATTCTGTAATAGGATGCTTTGAAGTTTGAACCAAGTAAGGAGAAGTTAGTTTTAGCTCCTGGACCTAAGAACTTCTTCCCAGCATCAAGGCAACCCTTCTCCCCATCCCCGACCCCTCTCCCTCCTTGAAGGTATTAGCCTCTATAAGCTTCTTAGTGCCAGGCCCCAGAATAATGAAAAACTGGTCGAGGAACTCTCCACAACACAAGTAATGCTGTCTGACAATGCATCCGTGTTGGTGCAATGTATTATTTTTACTTAGAGGTTATACATTCATTTCTGGATGAAGTCATACCCTATATGACGCAGAACAGCCTTTCATTCGGATTATTTGCCTGGTGGTTTAACAACCCAGAGTAACCCAAGAAAATCACTAACTGGCTTGCATGCATTGGGCTTCTTTGATCCTCTGCCTCAGGATGCAACTCAGAACATTCGGCTAGCACCCACCTACCTATTTTCTCCTACGTGGACAGGAGAAACAAGTTTAAGGAAACACGCCCAACGTTTCCACATCTGTCAGGATCGAGGAATTTCATCAAGATATAAAGGTCTTTGTACTAATGACTTACGATTACTTGTGTGTTTGTATCAATTTTGGACTAGTCTCTTAAATTTGCTTGTAATTGATTAAATATAAATTGATAATACGTACCCAGAATATTCTAGTTATCACTTTTAGAGCTCTGTTTCTAGGCCTTATTTAAAATCATATGCTCTTGTGCACAAACTGACTATTACCATTCACAGGATGGATACAGGTGCCCAGTGAACTAGCTGTTACCTATTATTGCGGAGAATGAGGTGGTTAAGCGTAGGTGCTTGGAATCAACTACAGTGAACCTAAAATACCATCAAACAAAACAACACGATGTTTACTTTAATATTTCCTATAGCAGACGTTGTTTTATAAGAAAGGGTTGTCCCGTGGCTTGGTTGACAACGTTCTCAGCTCCCAGACTGAGCGTCCAGGGATCGATCTCGGCACGTGATACACGCTGGGTATGTTTCCTTACACCTGTTGTCTCTGTTTACTCAGCAATAAGAAGGTACCTGGATGTTAGCCGACTGTTGTGGGTCACATACTAGGGGAAAAGATTCACCTAAATTGCCTGAAATGCTCAACATAACCATGTACTTTCTACATACTAGGTCAGTGATGTCAGCTACGTCTGTAATAGTTGCATCGTGTACTTGTAGAGTTAACGATTATTATTTATATTTATTATTATATTTTTTTAACACATCGACGGTTTCCCACCGAGGCAGGTGACCCGGAAAAAGAAGAAACACTTTCATCACCACTCACTACATCACTGTTTTACCAGAGGAGTGCCGATACATCTCCACCTCTCCTTCAGAGTGGGGGCACTGTAATATTTAACAAAATATAGGCCACACATGGACAAACTTAGGCTCGGGAGCCTCATGCGGCTCCAGAGACAGTATTGTTTTACATTGCCATTTTTTCCTAAAATTATGTATTAATAATCTATAGAAATATAGTATGTACCAGCATTAGAATATTTTGAATGTTTATATATATATATATATATATATATATATATATATATATATATATTTCTCTTTTTGAATTTAGTAATTTATACAAGAAAAGGGGTTACTAGCCCCTTGCTCCCGGCATTTTAGTTGCCTCTTACAACACGCATGACTTACGGAGGAAGAATTCTGTTCCACTTCCCCATGGAGATAAGAGGAAATAAACATGAACAAGAACTAGAAAGAAAATAGCAGAAACCCCAGAATGTGTGTATATATATGCTTGCATGTGTAATGTGACCTAAGTGTAAGTATAAGTAGCAAGACGTACCTGAAATCTTACATGTTTATGGGACAAAAAATGACACCAGTAATCCTACCATCATGTAAAGCAATTACAGGCTTTCATTTTACACTCAGGACGGTAGTACCTCCCTGGGCGGTTGCTGTCTACCTACCTAATATATATATATATATATATATATATATATATATATATATATATATATATATATATATATATATATATATATATATATATATATGCGGGTAATTCACATTTTCTTTTCAGACATCCATATGCATTGTCCCCAAACTGCTGTTTAAACACGCTGAACATAACCAAATTTTGTTTTAAACAAGTACGGATGATGCAACTAGACTGCTCAATCACTCTTCATGCAGTGCACACAAGTTACAAACTTGTGGGAGTAGCGGAACGTAACTAGTGCAGTACAGCGAATACACAGTAGAGCTACAAGTGGAGGGGGAAGCAGGAAGGGCCAGGCGAATGAAGCCAAACTACAAGAAAGGGGACTACACGGGAATGAGGAACTTCCTGAACGGGGTTCAGTGGGACAGAGAACTGGCAGGGAAGCAAGTAAATGAGAAGATGGAATATTTAACAACAATATGCAAGGATGCTGAGGAGAGGTTTGTACCCAAGGGTAACAGGAATAATGAAAAAGCCAGGATGAGCCCATGGTTCACCCAAAGGTGCAGGGAGGCAAAAACCAAGTGTGCTAGGGATTGGAAGAAATATAGAAGGCAAAGGACCCAGGAGAATAAGGAGAGCAGTCGTAGAGCCAGAAATGAATATGCACAGATAAGAAGGGAGGCCCAACGACAATATGAAAACGACATAGCAGCGAAAGCCAAATCTGACCCGAAACTGTTATACAGCCACATCAGGAGGAAAACAACAGTCAAGGACCAGGTAACCAGACTGTGAAGTATGTGAGGAACGCAACACGAGATTCAAAGAAGTGTTCACAGAGGAGACAGAAGGGGCTCCAGAAAGACAGAGAGGTGGGGCACACCACCAACTGCTGGACACAGTACACACAACCGAGGAAAAAGTGAAGAGGCTTCTGAGTGAGCAGGATACCTCAAAGGCAATGGGGCCGGATAACATCTCTCCATGGGCCCTGAGAGAGGGAGCAGAGGCCCTGTGTGTACCCCTAACAACAGTATTCAATACATCTATCGAAACAGGGAGATTGCCTGAGGCATGGAAGACAGCAAATGTAGTCCCAATTTTTAAAAAAGGAGACAGACATAAAGCACTAAACTACAGACCAGTGTCACTGACGTGTATAGTATGCAATGTCATGGAGAAGATTATCAGGAGAAAAGTGGTGGAACCCCTAGAAACATAAGAAAGAAGGAACACTGCAGCAGGCCTACTGACCCATGCAGAGCAGGTCCATGTCCCCCCCGAGGATTAGCCCAATGACCCACCCAGTCTGGTCACCTCCACTCAAGGAAGGAGCACGGCACCAGACCCAGCAGCACAAGCTAGTCAGGTCCAACTCACACCCACCCACACCCACTCATGTATTTATCTAACCTATTTTTAAAACTCCACAACGTTTTAGCCTCAATAACTGTACTCAGGAGTTTGTACCACTCACCCACAACTCTAATATCAAACCAGTTCTTTCCTATATCCTTCCTGAATCTGAATTTTCCCAACTTGAAACCATTGCTGCGAGTCCTGTCTTGGCTGGAAATTTTCAGCATGCTATTTACATCCTCTTTATTTATTCCTGTTTTCCATTTATACACCACGATCATATCCCCCCTAATTCTACGCCTTTCGAGACTGCAGATTCAGGGCCCTCAGTCTATCCTCATAGGGAAGATTTCTGATACATGGGATCATCATTGTCATCCTCTGCACGTTTTCTAGAGCATTTGTATCCATTCTGTAATACGGTGACCAGAACTGGGCAGCATAGTTTAAATGAGGCCTAACCAAGGATATATAGAGTTCAAGAACAACCTGAGGACTTCTATTATTTATACTTCTAGATATGAAGCCAAGCATTTTGTTAGCTTTATTGCTAGCACTAATGCACTGTTGTCTTAGTTTTAGATTACTGCTAACCAGAACTCCTAAATCCTTTTCGCAATCAGTAGTATTAAGATCTACATTATTTAGTTTATATGTGGCATGGTTATTTACCTGTCCAACATTTAGAACTTTGCATTTGTCAATATTAAACTGCACCTGCCACTTCTCCGACCATTTCATCAGTCTATTCAAATCATCCTGGAGTGCTCTAGTGTCCTCATTAGAATGAACTGGACGGCCTATTTTGGTGTCATCAGCAAATTTGCTTATGTCGCTATTTATTCCCTCATCTATGTCGTTTATGTAAATTGTGAACAACAACGGGCCCAACACTGACCCATGAGGAACACCGCTTGTGTGACGTGCCCCCATTCTGATTTCTCCCCATTTATGCAAACTTTCTGCTGCCTATTTGTCAGCCATGCCTCTACCCAGGAAAAAATTTCTCCTCCTATTCTGTGTTCCTTAAGTTTTCTCAATGTTGATTCCATAAATTTTCCCACTATGGAGGTAAGGCTTATTGGTCTATAGTTCAAAGCCAAGGACCTGTCACCTGCCTTGTAAATAGGTATTACATTTGCCATTTTCCACTTATCAGGCACTATGCCAGTTTGTAGTGATATGTTAAAAAGATTAGCCGAAGGTATGCTAAGTTCCTCTTTACATTCCTTTAACATCCTTGCAAATAGTTCATCAGGGCCTGGGGATTTGTTAGGTTTTAGTTTCTCTATTTGTCTGAGGACCATGTCACTAGTTACTGCAATCCTGCATAGTTTATCATCCTGTTCTACATAATCTATTTCAGGAATATCGCTAGTATTTTCCTGTGTGAAAACTGAGAGGAAGTAGGTACTGAGAATTTCACACATATCCTTATCACTGTCAGTGATCCGACCAGAGTTACTCTTAAGTGGGCCAGTCTTGTCCCTAATGTTACTTCTGTATACCTGAAAGAACCCTTTTGGGTTTGTCTTTGAATCCCTTAATCCCTTGCAACCTTAGCCTCATAATCTTTTTTTGCTTTTCTTATTCCTTTCTTTATTTCTCTCTTTAATTGAATATATTGATTTCTTAACTGCCCATCCCCTGTATTGATAAGCCTATATAAGCCTCTCTTTTGACCAATGAGATGTTTTAATCTATTGTTCATCCATTTGGGATCATTTTTGTTAGATCTAATTTCCATACTGGGAACAAAAGTTGTCTGGGCAGCTACAACTATGCTATGAAAAACGTCATATTGGCAACGAAGATCAGCTACCTGACCCAGAGTCAGGACATCCCAATTTAGCCCACCCAGGTAATTTTTCAGTCCCATGAAGTTGGTCAAGCGAAAATCTGGGACAGAGATTTGATTGCAGTTATCTGGGTAATTCCATGATATATTGAAACTAAGTGATTTGTGATCACTTTCCCCAAGCTCATCATTAACCTCAAGATTATTAGTGACTCTTTGTTGGCAAGAACCAAGTCAAGCAGATTGTTTCCTCTAGTTGGAAATGTCACAACCTGCTTTAAAAAGCAATCCTGAACCGTATCAAGAAAGTCACTAGACTCAAGATTTCCTGTCATATTGTTCCAATCAATCTGTCTAAAGTTAAAATCTCCCATTATCACAACATTTTCATATCTAGATGCCTTATGAATTTCGTCCCATAACAGCTTATTACACTCCCTATCAAGGTTTGGGGGCTTATAAATCACACCCAAAATTAATTTGTCACGACCCTCGAGAAACTGTAGCCAAACAGAATCTGTTCGATGTTTCTAATCTTATATCATGTCTAAGACAACAAATTAAATTTTCTCTGACATACATTGCCACTCCACCACCCATCCTGGTGACCCTATCAGTGTGGAACAGTTTATAACCCTGTATGTTGCAGTCGGAAGGCATTTCTCTATCTTTCAGGTTGAACCAGGTCTCTGTTATACCAATAATATCTATATTACCTACACTTGCAAGTAATCTTAGCTCATCTATCTTATTTCTTAGACTCTTACTATTTGTATAGTAAACCTTAATTTAAGGGAGCTAGTCACTCGTTGCCATCTACTATCTCTCTCTGTTTGTTGGTCAATTGATTTGCCATTACTAGCAACTTTATTTTGAATATTGTCTTTTAAACATATCCCTGAGGTATCCCGGTAATAACTGCTGTTTTTAACCCTAATACTGCAGCCTGATTGTTTCCCACAGACACCCATACCTCTATAATCTATCAGTTTAAATTCCTAGACAAGTCATCAATTACCCCCTCAATCGAATTGGCTAATGCAACCACTCCATCCTCAGAGAGATGAACCCCATCCCTTGCATACATATCACGTTTGCCAAGGAATAGGTCCCAGTTATCAATGAATGGGATTGCAAGTTCCTTGCAGTACCTGTCTAGCCAGCAATTTATACCAATTGCCCTAGGCATCCATTCATTGCCCACTCCGTTTCTAGGCAAGATGCTACATATGACTGGGATCCCTCCCTTAGACCTGACTACTTCTATGGCTGACCTGTATTTATCCAACAGCTCATGCCTCCTGCCCTTCCCAATGTCATTACCCCCACCACTAAGACAGATAATGGGCTTGTTCCCATTACCTGACATAATATTATCCAACCTGCTGACTGTGTCACCAACACCAGCTCCAGGAAGGCACACCCTCTGCCTGACCTTTCTGTCTCTATTACAAAAAGCATGGTCTATATATCTTACCTGAGAATCTCCTACTATTAAAATATTCTTACCTTGATTAGCAGGGAAATCAGTGGTACCTTCAACCTCACTAACCAATGAAGTGCACTCATCCTGGAGAACAGAAAGGATTGATCTCATCAACAGCAACCAACATGGTTTCAGGGACAGGAAATCCTGTATCACAAACCTACTGGAGTTCTATGACAGGGTGACAGCAGTAAGACAAGAAAGAGAGGGGTGGGTAGATTGCATTTTCTTGGACTGTAAGAAGGCGTCTGACACAGTTCCACACAAGAGATTAGTGCCAAAACTGAAGGACCAGGCAGGGATAACAGGGAAGGCACTACAATGGATCAGGGAATACTTGTCAGGAAGACAGTAGCGAGTCATGGTACTTGGCGAGGTGTCAGAGTGAGCGCCTGTGAGCAGCGGGGTCCCACAGGATTCAGTTCTAGGACCAGTGCTGTTTCTGGTATTTGTGAACATGACGGGAGGAATAGACTCCGAAGTGTCCCTGTTTGCAGATGACGTGAAGTTGATGAGAAGAATTCATTTGGTCGAAGACCAGGCAGAACTACAAAGGGATCTGGACAGGCTGCAGACCTGGTTCAGCAATTGGCTCCTGGAGTTCAACCACACCAAGTGCAAAGTCATAAAGGATGGGGAAGGGCAAAGAAGACGGCGGATGGATTAATGTCTAGGGGGCCAGAGACTACAAACCTCACCCAAGGAAAAAGATCTTGGGGTGAGTATAACACCAGGCACATCTCCTGAGGCACACATCAACCAAATAACTGCTGCAGCATATGGGAGCCTAGCGAACCTCAGAACAGCATTCCGACATCTTAATAAGGAATCGTTCAGGACCCTGTACACCGTGTACGTTAGGCCCATATTGGAGTAAGTGGCACCAGTTTGGAACACACACCTAGCCAAGCACGTAAAGAAACTAGAGAAAGTGTAAACGTTTGCAACAAGACTAGTCCCAGAGCTAAGAGGTATATCCTACGAGGAGAGGTTAAGGGAAATCGACCTGACGACACTGGAGGACAGGAGAGATAGAGAGGACGTGATAACGACATACAAAATACTGAGAGGAATTGACAAGGTGGACAAAGACAGGATGTTCCAGAGATTGGACACAGCAACAGTTGGAAGTTGAAGACACAGATGAATCACAGGGATGTTAGGAAGTATTTCTTCAGCCACAGAGTAGTCAGTAAGTGGAATAGTTTGGGAAGAGATGTAGTTGAGGCAGGATGCATACATAGCTTTAAGCAGAGGTATGATAAAGCTCACGGTTCAGGGAGAGTGACCTAGTAGCGACCAGTGAAGAGGCAGAGCCAGGAGCTAGGACTCGACCCTGCAACCTCAACTAGGTAAGTACAACTAGGCGAGTACACACACACGCACACTAACACCACAAAGTACAAACAGGCCAAATGTCTATCAACAAGTGCCTTTGACAACTGGTAACTAACAGATGAACAGAAGATTCAAAATGTTCACACTGAAATCCTGGTAAAATACCAGAGACGAAGCGAGAAGTTATCCTAATGGAAATTAAACATCCTGCTTTAACTACACACAAGTAGAGCAATGGGACCAGATAACCTATCTCCATAGGTTCTGAAACTAGCAACAATCTTCTAACGTGGTATCAATAAAATGGATGAAAAAAAATTAAATATAATGACAATATTCAGGCAAGAGGACAAATAGCAATGAACTAGATATGTTTCCTGGAGATGTATATTTAAATAGCTAGAGGAAACTTGACAGGAGAATGGTAGAGCACACCGAAAACAGAGGATTCATAAATGCTCCTCTCAGGTTTATAGGAGGAAAGTCTTGTCTTGTGAACCTACTCGAGTTCTACGACAGAATAAAGTAGGATTATGAAGAGTAGCTGCGGATTGCATATTTCTGCATTCTACGATATTCTTTGATGCTGTATTACACAAGATTGATCCACAAATTGTAGGAGCAGGCAGGAATACCATGATGAATACTACCCTTGATCGAAGCAGTGTAGCAACAATTATCACATTCTTATCTCTTCTGCCGTCTTCAAGACTTTCTGTGCCTCACCTATGCAGTATATTAAGTCGCTGTACTGATACAGCAGCTTCTCATTGTTCCAGACTATGGAGCAGAACTCTTTTTCAGGCTGAGGGACTGACCACCTCAAAACTACGTCTTCGAACGTGATAGACTGATTACATCGTCTTTACATTGCCAATGCTTCTGCTGCCTCCTCTGTACTGGACTGAAGAAGCCTACTGTATAGATGAAACGTTTCGGAAAAAAGATGGCTAACTGTTTCACATTTGTCTGACTTATTTACACCCAGGTCCCTACTTACTGCTGTACTCACCTAATTGTGGTTGCAGGGGTCGAGATAGCTCCTGGCCCCGCCTCTTCACTGATCGCTTCTAGGTCCTCTGTCTCCCTGCTCCATGAGCCTTATCATACCTCGTCTTAAAACCATGTATGGTTCCTGCCTCCACTACATCACATGTCAGACCATTCCACTTCCTGACAACTCTGACTTATGAAATAATTCCTAACATCTCTCTCATTCATCTGAGTCTTCAACTTTCAATTGTGACCCCTTGTTTCTGTGTCCCATCTCTGGAACATCCTGTCTCTGTCCACCTTATCTATTCCACGAGGTATTTTGTATGTCGTTATCATGTCTTCCCTAACCCTCCTGTCCTCCAGGGTCGTCAGGCCGACATCCCTTAACCCATCTTCGTAGGGCATTCCCCTGAGCTCCGGAACTAGCCTTGTTGCAAACCTTTGCACTTTCTCTAATTTCTTGACATGCTTGACCAGGTGTGGGTTGCAAACTGGTGCTGCATACTCCAGTATGGGCCTGACGTACACGGTGCACAGAGTCTTGAACGATTCCTTACTGAGGTATCGGAACGCTATTCTCAGTTTTCCCAGGCGCCCATATGCAGCAGCAGCCATCTAGTTAATGTGTGTTTCGGAGACGTGCTCGGTATTATTATACTCACCTCAAGATCCCTCCTTCCCCTTGAGTGAGGTTTGCAGTGTCTGGCCACCTAGCCTATACTCTGTCTGCGGTCTTCTTTGCCCTTCCCCGATCTTCATGACTTTGCATTTGATGGGGTTAAATTCGAGGAGCCAGTTGCTGGACTACGTGTCCAGCCTCTCTAGGTCTCTTTGTAGTCCTGCCTGATCCTCATCTGATTAAACTCTCCTCATTAACTTCACATCATCTGCGAACAGGGACACTTCTGAGTCTATCCCTTCCATCATGTCATTCACATGTATCAAAAATAGCACTGGTCCTAGGACTGACCCCTGTGGAACCCCGCTCGTCACAGGCGCCCACTGTGATACCTCATGTACCATAACTCACTCTTGCCTCCCTGTCAGGTATTCCCTGATCCATTGCAGTTCCCTTCCTGTTTTACGTGCCTGATCCTCTAGCTTCTGCACTAATCTCTTGTGAGGAACTGTGTCGAAGGCCTTCTTGCAGTCCAAGAAAATGCAATCAACCCACCCCTCTCTCTCGTGTCTTACTTCTGTTACCTTGTCATAAAACTCCAGTAGGTTTGTGACACAGGATTTGCCTTCCATGAATCCGTGCTGGTTGTCGTTTATAATCTTGTTCCGTTCCAGGTGCTCCACCACTCTCCTCCTGATAATCTTCTCCATGACTTTGCATACTATACACGTCAGTGACACTGGTCTATAGTTTAGTGCCTCGTTTCTGTCTCCTTTCTTAAAAATGGGGACTACATTTGCTGTCTTCCATACCTCAGGTAGTTACCCAGTTTCTAGATATGTGTTGAGAATTGTGGTTAGTAGCACACACAGCATCTCTGCTCCCTCTCTAAGGACCCATGGGGAGATGTCCAGTCCAACCGCCTTTGAGGTATCAAGGTCACTAAGCAGTTTCTTCTCCTCGGTTGTGTGTATTTCATCCAACACTTGTTGGTATATCCCTTGTTGGTGTACCCCTCTGTTCTGTCTTCCCAGAGTCCTTTCTGTTTCCACTGTAAATACTTCCTTAAATCTCGTGTTGAGTTCCTCACATCCTTCTTGGTCATTCCTTGTGAGCTCTCCACATTTCTTCAACCTGATTAACGGGTCTTTGACTGTTGTCTTCCTCCTGATGTAGCTATACAACAGCTTCGGGTCAGACTTGACTTTCGATGCTATGTTGTTTTCGTACTGTCGCTGGGCCTCCCTCCTTATCTGTGCATACTCGTTTCTGGCTCTTCGACTAATCTCTTTATTTTCCTGGGTCCTTTGTCTTCTGTACTTTTTCCATTCTCTAGTGCACTTAGTTTTTGCCTCCCTACACCTTCGGGTAAACCAAGGGCTCGTTCTGGTCTTCCCATTATTTCTGTTGCCCTTGGGAACAAACCTTTCCTCTGCCTCTTTGCATTTTGTTGTTACGTAGTCCATTTCGTTTACTGTCTTTAATACCAACTCTCTTTCCCACTGGACCTCTTGCAGGAAGTTCCTCATACCTGTTTAGTCCCCCCTTATGTAGGGTGGCTTTTCCCATCCTACTCCTGTTACCCTCTCCACTTGTACCTCTACGATGTATTCAAAGCACAGAACCACGTGATCACTAGCTCCAAGCGGCTTTTCATATGTGACATCCTCGATGTCCGAGATACTCAGGGTGAACACAAGGTCCAGTCTCTCTGGTAGTATCCCCTAACGTGTTGATGCATTAGGTTTTCCAGTACCACATCCATCTTCTTGGCTCTCCATGTTTCGGGACCCCCATGAGGCTCCAGGTTTTCCCAATCAATCTCCTTGTCATTGAAATTGCCCACAACTAGTAACTTTGCTCTTCTGGTGTGAGCTCTTCTGGCCACCTCAGCTAGTGTGAGCAGTGCAACTCCCTCCTCCCCCTCCACTCCCTCTATCTTTCCTCAGGATCTGATATCTGGGTGGGAAGATTGCGTCTGTTATCATTTTCACCATCCTCTTCACTTGAAGCTCTCAGATTTTCTGGGGAGGACAAATGAGTATCCACGAAATGTACCTTGAGATACATATTGCATCCTAAGGCCTTGAACTTCTCCAGCACCTCCAGCACGAACTCTTTGTTGTTTGGGTCTTTTTAATTGCCTAAGATTTTTTTTTTTTGTGGCATCTCTGAAGGCAATCAACATCAAGAAAAAAAGTTTTCAAAATCTCATCCTGAAGAAGGTTTCTTAGATCTGGCCTGACAGATCTACCGTCTCTGAGCTTGCCATCCGAGTCCCGGAAACTTCTTGCACGAAAACTTTAAACCTGTTTCCATCTTGTGGCAAAGCTATAACAAACTACTTCATGAAGCCAAGTTTTATGGTTTAAGTCTATTCCTACTTGGCCACTGTTTCTGGGACTAGTTCAGAGACTTTTGGCTCTGCTGTCCCAGCAATACAAAAAACATTGAAACGTTGTGTATCACAACTGTTGTTCAAGCAACAGACAAGTATCTCAAGTCCCCACAAACAATTCATTAACTCTAGGTTTTTGTAACTTTCCTTCAGACTCACAGACTGACCCACAGGAACAAAAGCATTGTTAGTAAAAGGACACAAGTGCAACTAATGTAACATTTTATTGTTACATGTATTGTTTGTAATGGCTTTGTCAAGCCATTACAAACAATACATGGACATAGAGGGTATATATAGGCATAGAGTGAGGTGTAATACTAGTGGTAGTAGAAGTAGTGATATAAGTAGTAGTAGTAGTAATACAATATGGTAGAACACTTAACTTGCACATGAATAAAAGGATATAAACGCTATTACATGGGTAGCATAAAAACACGTTAGACAAATATTTCTATTGGAGGTTGGATTAGAGAAGGCATGTTACAGTGTTCATTCTCTGTAATGTGTCTGAGTAGTATTAACAGGAGACTATGTGATGGCAGAACTTACTAATGTGCCAAAATAAAATGTCACGTTAGTTGCACCTGTGTCGTTTTACTTTACATATTGTCGGTAATTCTACCAACATATATAGAAAAGCATTCTTGATACCATTGTTTAGAACTGCCTTAAGATTTCTTTTAGGGAAATTGATAAAACGTCTCCATTCATCAACATCTGACTTTACACCAAACTTTTCTAATACTGTACTTATGCAGTAAACAAACACCTTCATGTACAAACTAATAAAATCTTTGCCTCAGATCCAACACCAAGAGAATGATGTGCCATGACCCAATGAATTTTTTTTTTATCTAAGTATGGAACCTAAAATCTGAAGAGAATCTTTAACAAGGCATAAGTCTCTCAACAGATCATTAATTAAGCTCACTGAGAAAAAACTTGAGTTTCTGTGTTATAATTACATTGGAACTCTGCGTAATCATTGTCACTTTCTCATTCAGAGCTTATAGTAGTAGTATTTTCAAGATTATCAGGTGTTATTGGTACTGGCATATCTGGTCCATGAGAAACAGGTCATAGGGTAGATGGAAGGTTTGGATACAAAATCACTTATATTTTTGGCTGTAGCATCCGTGTACATTACAGGAGTAAAACCAGCAGTCATCGCTGTGATTTTTTTTGGTTCCCTCCAAATCAGTGGAATACCAAAACGAAGCAAATTTTACGAACCATCCCTTCGCTTTATTCTTCAGCAACATTTACAACATTTACTCCAAAGTAAGCTTATTGACAAATTCCCCCCAAAATATATCAAAAGTTATCTGGACACCCTTGTGTAGCCATCAGCAAAGGAATCACAGCTATAGTCTTAAAACACAAAATACAACACTTGTACTAAAACAAAATTCTGTCCATACTGTACAGACACACACGACGTCAATTGGCAGCTTTTAGCCTTATTAAGTGCCATATAACCTTCTCTCCTTCAGAACATCTTCCCTCCTACCAACATCTATGTTAAGACCTTTATGATAAAGAATAATGGCAACACTACTTTGCGAGTGGTTGGACAAAAACTGAGCACAATATATGAAATTAACACTTCGAAATTGCATAACATTTGATGACTGTTTTTTTTTAGCAAAGAAATTGACGAAGGCCATTAAATTAATGCTGGCAGACGGCAGAGACGATCGTTGATGATTGGCTGCGCTAGTGGAGGGTTGCTGCAGTAGTTCGAACTGACAAGATTGAACTGACAAGATTGAACCCCATTGTAAGCTAGTATTAAAATAGCTAGCTAGCTAGTGTTAGGATTGGTTTGCCATGTTTTCGCAGCATACTTAGACGAATCTAATTGAGGTAGCATGGTACGCTGGTTAAAGAACTGGTCTACTAGTTTTAGGACTGGTTTGCGATGGGATTCGAATCTTGCACGCTTCGCGAGTTTACTATCTTGCTTTTATAGTTTCGCGAGCCACTGATAACAAATTACCGATATTACCAGTTTACTAGGTGATAACATTCTTTAAGATATTTATCATTTATTAAGTACATTTACACTAGACACATCTGCCGTATATTTTATGTATAAATAAATTTAAGTTTTCTAATCATCTTTATCTGTACAATTTAAAATTTGCTATTTATTTTTATATTTATAACCTTAGTAACGGAGATAATAGGCTTTGAGCGCCATAAAAAAAAACAGATTCAGATTTGAAAGTCTATGAGAATCTGATCGATTACATTTTGTATGATGATTGTCTTATGAAGTATAAATGGTATATAGTTTTATTCTGAAGAGGTTGAGCTAACGAGTGACTTTATTAATACAGGGGTTAATAATTATTAGAGTAGAAGAGGCAATCAGTCCCTCAGCGTAGGTGTTCATCTTTGTCTTGATGAACGTAGCTCAACTTTTGGGCATGACCGACTTTCACTATTGGATAATACCCATCAGTGGCGATGCTATCAGCTGTTGATGAAAATGCCTTTTCCGTTACTGATGGGTCCGTGAGGAAGCGAGGGAGAGGGCTTCCAGCACTCTGTCAACCTTCTAGAAGTATAATTAAATCACGGAACGTATGGGGTTTGAGCCCACGGCAAGTGAGTTCTAAACTTACAGGTCAGGCCAGTTGGCCTTTAAGTTTAAGGACTTACTTGTCATGGCTTCAAGGCCCAACCGTTCTGTGATTTGTTGCAATCGTATTACTAGGATTTCGTGAGTTATGATTCGAGAAGTATCTCTTCTCAGTGTGTGGCCGTGTTGATAAATCTTTTGCTTGTAAGTACTAATAATAGGCAACAAGGTAAAATTTAGTCCCCAAGCGAAGGCTGTAGTTTTAGTCAGATTAAGTTGATGTAATATTTAAGGCATTCTAAGAGTACAGAACACCCAGTGTCACACAGCTGTCAACCATATCTTGACAACAGAGAGGCCTACCCAGAGGGCCAGTCTTCGAACTTTGGAGACTAGGTTTAATCACATTCCAGCAATTCCTCTTGGTTTAAGACTTCAAGGATAAATTCTTGTGGATTATTCATTGCAATATAAAAGTGCCCAAAGACGTAAAGATTCCCTGTGTTACAAAAGTAAAGACGTGATTTATTCAGTTCTTGTAGATATCCGGAAAGACTTGACGTGACTAGTTTCGACTTAGCAGGTATGTCATTAACCAACCATCCCTCAGAGTAAGCTCCTTTGTACACCGAGACATATCTAATGATTATTGCCTGATACTGTGCTAGGGCTTGCACAATTATCCATAGACATGGCAAAAAAACTTCACGAACTTACAAATCGAGGACTATGTGACGTACCAGCAAGTGTGTCTGAGGCCGTATCAGAGGACAAAGTGCAAACTGCACTTTTACTGCATGTGGTGTTACGTCAAAGTTATTCCACAACTCACGTGTTACAGCCACACTGAGAAACTGTTCATCAGCTTGTTTACAGAGATGTAGAGAGGCTGGTACTTCCGAGTGGATCGTTAACATTAATATTAGGACAAGTCAGAGTTAATTAAGTAGTTCCTCCCATGTAAGAGTCCATCTTTCTGCCTATGCTTCAGATTTATCGGGACTAAGGTGGTAACCACCGAGGTTGAGGGACTGAATATCAACTGTCTCCAGTTTCAACACTTTCAAAGCTGATAAACTGAGTACATTATAAATAACAAAAAAAGGCACAATACCGTGACTGGAACGATACACAAATAACCCGCACATAAAAGAGAGAATCTTACGACGACGTTTCGGTCCGTCTTGGACCATTTACAAAGTCACACTAACCAGAAGTGGAGCAGGACGGCTATATATAGGCAGGAAGAGGTGGAGGTGGTGGTAGTAGTAGTAGTAGTAGTAGTAGTAGTAGAATGGTATATAATACCGACAAGATGAAATTAAGACATGCGCAACACACGGGCGATCCATATCTTAGACGTTTCGCCATCCAGCCAGCCACTGGATGGCGAAACGTCCACAACGAAGACACCCAGACGCCGCACATGTGTCTTAATTTCATCAGTAGTAGTAGTAGCAGTAGTAGTAGTAGAAGAAGAGGTAGTGGTAGTGGTAGAAATGAGGAATAGGGAGGACGAGCCATTGTATTGAAATGAAAAGCCACTGGTTGGCGAAACGTCTTCAGAATATAAATACTCAAGTGTTGTACGTGTGTCAAAGATATTTGTCGCGTAAAGGCTTAGATTCCCGAAGCAGGGAGAATGTGAATGACACAGAAAAATAATGATGAGAAAGAAGATCAATAATAAAAACCGTAAAAATGAATAAAGAAAAATTTAGAAGACAGAGACAAAAGACAACATGAAAATATTAGAAGTGGTAAGAAAATAAAACGAGTAAAATATTTATGATTATTAACTACAGGACCATTCATTACAGAGCCAGCTCTTAGTTTGGGAAGCACGACCCTCAAACAACCATACCATCAACCTTCACTCCCTAAAACGGTTCTAGACATAAATATTAATCACTACGAAAGATATAGCGAGGACCAATTTGAATAAGGTGTGTCCTTTCAGATGGCACGCCAGGCAGATGGTGCAAAGGCTGGAGACAGCAGGTCGTCTCGGCAGGTGGTGACAGATGCGAGTCTCTCTGTCAGCCGTCTGACAGATGGGCTGACACTATATTCCTGGCTGGGTGCACTCGCTTCACACCCTGAAGGTGTTGACAAGCAGGAAGGGTTGACGGGCCTCTCGACAGCTGTGTTGACGGAAGTATTAAAAACTTCAAGAGCTCCATACAGTTTTTATTACAGCCAGACTGGGAGCAAAGAGCCATTCAGGGCTTGACTAAATATAAATAAAACGAATCGCACTCACATGCTCCCTAACCACTAACTCACAAAAATTCACATTCACATGCTCACTAACCACTCACTCAACTTTCGAAAAACCGTTAATTCTCAGAGGAGCAAATCATGAAGAGTTTGTTTACAAATATATCTTAGGTACGCGCCTGAGCTCTGAGGAACTGGATGATATATTTCATATGTTACTGTTGACAAATATGTATGTGTATGTGCAATGTATCCCTTATTTTATATTCTAACATCTTTGTACCATTAATGTACCCTTTAAACATTGCACACCATTTTACATAACGAAGTATACCTATTTGTGCATTTATAAAAGGTGGGATTGTAGAAGTGTTATTAAACGGCCTCAGGGAGAAATCCAAATTTTTTTTTCCCCTCGCAGCCATTTTATCTAACTTCTCCGAGGCTATGGGTTTCCATTTTCTGGTGAATACTTTAAAATCTTTGTAAAAAAAATAGAAAGAGTAATTTATGAAAAAGGATATTATGAATATGAAACCTGATACAGAGAATATAAGGAAAGCAAAACTAAAAGAAAATTCTTAATGTGATAGAATTCTAGGAAAACTAATCACTGTGAAGTAGGAAAAAAGGGAGGAATAAAGACAGTAGTTAGAAAACACAAAGCTACAACAATTAAAACCCAGAATACAATAATATTTAAACTTAGAGGTAACAATCCAAAATAATTACTGAAGAAACTCAAAGTAAATGCATACAGCCCATCAATTAAAAATATTTAGGTAATAAATAACTTGCTGAAACAAATGAGGTTCTAAATAAATAAACAAAGAAAACTGTTAATAAAAAGGGGCAGTACAAGGAGAAATATCACTGTAATTGGAGATTTGAACCATAAAGAATTACAGCTGGTAGCCTATGGAACGATAAACATTTCGGCAAATTCCTCAAATTAATCACATTTTTTTATACATGAGCATATTATCTAAGCCAAAGTGAACAAGGTGACACAAGACTAGATCTAATATTTACATTTTTTTAATTAACACATCGGCTGTTTCACACCAACGCAGAGTGACCCGAAAAAGAAGAAACACTTTCATTATCATTCACTCCATCACTGTCTTGCCAGAGGCGCGCCTACACTACAGTTAAAAAACTGCAACATATCAACACACCTCCTTCAGAGCGCAGACATTGTACTTCACACTTCCAGGACTCCAGTCCGGCCTGCCGGTTTCCCTGAATCTCTTCATGAATGTTACATTGCTCACACTCTAACAGCACGTCAAGTCAAAAGCCATTCATCTCCACTCGCTCCTAACACACACTCACGCATGCTGAAAGTCCAAGCCCCTCGTACACACAACCTCCTTTACACCCCTCCCTCCAACCTTTCCTAGGCCGACCCTTACCCCACATTCCTCCAACTACAGATTT